>NC_091302.1:445347-452847 GCF_038502225.1 Cherax quadricarinatus | reverse complement strand
TACGTCGCGCTGCATCACCAGGAACAAGTTGCTACAGTTCTTGGTCCCAAAGGTAAACTCCAGACCACTAATGTGGTATTTAGGTACCTTCAGGGTCCAAGACTTTAGCGGTATAATATCTTTCAATATACAATGGCTCTAATTACCTACGAAAACACAAAAAATCAAAAGTGGCTTATTTCCATCGAGTTACAGCTCCTGGGTCCATGGTGTAACAAGTGTTACAGCTCCAGCTCCTTTATGAGATATTAGACAAGCTACAGCTTTAGGTCCCCCAAGGGTAAAATTAAATAGAATAACACAGTGTTAAAATAGGATAACCCAAAAAATCAGTGTCCTTATTAAGACCTTTTATACCAAGAGTTTACCTCAACTTCCTCGTATCAAGATTTCTTCTGCGATTTGTATTTGTAAATGTAAAAAAGAACTCCATTTCCTCGGATCAATACTGCATCACCATGAACAAGATGCACTGATAGTTGGGTTTCACAACAGATGTTTCTGATACATCTCCGGGTTCCCCAAGTGAATATCAAAATGGTATACAATACCGTCAGGTTGGTAGGTAAGACACATAAGCAGCATTTAAGCAACTTTATTCCGAAACGTTTCGCCTACACAGTAGGCTTTTTCAGTCGAGTACAGAAAGTAGGCAGGAGCAGTAGAGATGTGAAGATGATGTAATCACTCCATCACCCAAGGTAATGGGTGATACAGTACTGAACCTTACTGTACTAGGACATAACGTCTAAATGTTCACTAGAGTCTGAAACTCTAAGGATGTTAAACTACACAATTCACTAAGTCTCTTACTATACCTGGAGAATAATTGGAGTATACCTGGAGAATACCTGGAGTATACTTGGGGAATACTTGAAGTATACCTGGAGTATGTTTGGGGAATACCTGGAGTATACCTGGAGAATACCTGGAGTATACCTGGAACCTACCTGGAAACTACCTGGAGTATACCTGGAATATACCTGAAGTATACCTGGAGAATACCTGGAGTATACTTGGAGAATACCTGGAGTATACCTAGAAAATACCTGGAGTATACCTGGAGAATACCTGGAGTATACCTTGAAACTACCTGGAAACTACCTGGAGTATAAATGGATTATACCTGGAGAATACCTGGAGTATACTTGGGGAATACCTGAAGTATACCTGGAGTATGTTTGGAGAATACCTGGAGTATACCTGGAGAATACCTGGAGTATACCTGGAACCTACCTGGAAACTACCTGGAGTATACCTGGAGTATACCTGGAATATACCTGAAGTATACCTGGAGAATACCTGGAGTATACCTGGAGAATACCTGGAGTATACCTAGAAAATACCTGGAGTATACCTGCAGAATACCTGGAGTATACCTGGAAACTACCTGGAGTATAAATGGAGTATAGCTGGAGAATACCTGGAGTATACCTGAAATTACCTGTATTATACCTAGGGAATACCTGAAGTATACCTGGAGAATACCTGGAGTATACCTGGAGAATTCCTGGAGTATACATGGAGTATACCTAGAAAATACTTGGAGTATACCTGGAGTGTACCTGGAGTATACCTGGAGTGTACTTGGAGTATACCTGGAGAATGCCTGGAGTATACCTGGAGTATACCTGGAGCATACCTGGAAAATACCTGGATAATACCTGGAGTATACCTGGAGTATACCTGTAGAGAGTTTCGGGGTCAACGCCCCAGAGGTCCCTGTCTGTGACCAGGCCTTATACAGGGTGTCTCAAAGTACTGTAATGGATCCAGTGTCAAAGCAATATATATATATATATATATATATATATATATATATATATATATATATATATATATATATATATATATATATATATATATATATATATATATATATATATATATATATGTATATATATATATATATATGCAAAACAACCACTCTGAAAGAATAGAAAAATTCCAAGCGCTTTCGTGACTACTCACATTATCAAGGAACCATAGTTCCTTGATAATGTGAGTAGTCACGAAAGCGCTTGGAATTTTTCTATTCTTTCAGAGTGGTTGTTTTGCATATTCTGAAATCACCTGTTTACTGTGATCTTATTGCATATATATATATATATATATATATATATATATATATATATATATATATATATATATATATATATATATATATATATATATATATATATATATATATATATATATATATATATATATATATATATATATATATATATATATATATATATATATATATATATATATATATATATATATATATATATATATATATATATATATATATATATATATATATATATATATGCAATAAGAGCACAGTAAACAGGTGATTTTAAAATATGCAAAACAACCACTGTGAAAGAGTAGTGAAATTCCAACCGCTTTCGTGACTACTCACATTGTCAAGGAACTATCATAGTACCTTGACAATCTGAGTAGTCACGAAAGCGCTTGTAATTTCACTGCTCTTTCACAGTGGTTGTTTTGCATATATATATATATGTGTGTGTGTGTGTGTGTGTGTGTGTACTCTGCACTCTGAAGGAGGGGTGTTAATGTTGCAGTTTAAAAACTGTAGTGTAAAGCACCCTTCTGGCAAGGCAGTGATGGAGTGAATGATGGTGAGAGTTTTTCTTTTTCGGGCCACCCTGCCTTGGTGGGAATCGGCCAGTGTGATAATAAAATAAAATAAATATATATATATATATATATATATATATATATATATATATATATATATATATATATATATATATATATATATATATATATATAAACACTGATCTCTGGCTGAAGGAGACTCGAATTCCTTGCATTGTTCAAATCTCTAGTAAGGCTGATGCATGCAGGGGATGAGATGAAAAGCTGTAAGCTTTCTCCCTGAAAGCTGGCTGCCTTGGATCAAACGTGTAGCGGATGCTACACGCCAAGGTATTGGTCCAGTGTGGGTAGATTGGTAAAGCACTTCGTACCTTGTCCTAAGGTTCGTAGGTTCGAGTCTCCTTCAGCCAGAGATCAGTGTTTGTGTATATTTCGCATGCTCTCGCGAATTCCTTGCATATATATACATATATATATATATATATATATATATATATATATATATATATATATATATATATATATATATATATATATGTTATATGTATGTGTGTGTGTGTGTGTGTGTGTGTGTGTGTGTGTGTGTGTGTGTGTGTGTGTGTGTGTGTGTGTGTGTGTGTGAAACACCCTGAATATGACTCTGAGAACATATTAAATAAATCCTGATGATCCGAGCTTGATCCGAGGAATTGGAGTTTTTTTCACATTTACAAATCTTGATACGAGAAAATGGAACTCTTTCACAAATATGAATCGGAGAAAAATGGGGAAAAGAAACAAAAAAAAATCAAACAAAAAAAATCTTGGTGATGCAATGTTCATCCGAGGAACTGAAGTTCGCGCCGTAGTGAGTTATTCTCTACTACTCATTATTATCATTATTATTATTTTTATTATTATTATTATTATTATTATTATTATTATTATTATTATTATTATTATTATTATTATTATTATTATTATTGTCATTATTATTATTATTATTATTATTATTATTATTATTATTATTATTATTATTATTATTGTTGTTGTTGTTGTTGTTGTTGTTTAAGTTGATAATTGTTTACAACAAAACAAAGCAATCATCATAGAATAATATATAGAGAAATAGAAATCCAATTTTATATATATAAGAAAAATTCGAAGATGTGTTCTTGAAGGGAGGACAGATGGGCTCTTGATCCAAGGAGCTGGCACTCTCCTCTGCTCTTCCTCGGAATAAACCTGACTCCTGAGTTGCTATATGACCTCCATGCGGGTTTACCACGTGGTGGGAACATAGAGAGCCGTAAACCCGCAGGGATGCATCCAGAGCCATACAGGTATGATCCAAAGAGAGGAAGTCCAGCTCTTGTTCCTTGGATCAAGAGCCGTTTGCCAGCGTCTAGTTCACCCCTTCTTAAGCACCGTCTCAATTTTTTTTTTTACAAAATGCGAGAAAAATATGGAAAATATATTATTCATAAAGATGTAATATTTATATTACAGATTTATGTTATTCATTATTATTTATAATATTAATACACTAAATTGAGAGTTATATACTATTTATACACTTAAGAAATACAGGGTGTTTCAAAATGTGGACCCAATTTCAAAGTATACTGCTTTGAAATTGGGTTCACACTTTTGAGACACCCTGTCCACTGTTTATACACTTTTTAAGAAATACAGTTAGTTGATTTGTTTTTAAAAAAAGATCATTTTCATGCTAACTGATCTGCTAATTTATGTAATAGATGATGAGACTAACCTGGAAATACCTTGACATTTAGATAAATCTATGTCTAATGTAACCATAGGCTAGATTC
Source organism: Cherax quadricarinatus (assembly GCF_038502225.1). Taxonomy (NCBI): domain Eukaryota; kingdom Metazoa; phylum Arthropoda; class Malacostraca; order Decapoda; family Parastacidae; genus Cherax; species Cherax quadricarinatus. Next base: position 448,420 of record NC_091302.1, on the reverse strand, counting down.
AACTTGCATTTTTGACAGTTTCTGAAGCAACGGTTTTGTGGTAATTTGAAACACACGTAAAGATAATTGAAATTGGTTGAGATTGTGAATGTTTTAAGTCATAGCAAACAACCGGCCATTAACACACTAACATATTGACCATCTTGGCAACACTACTCTACTCTAGTAGATTAGAAAGCCAAAGCTCTTCTAAACATCCTATTAAACATCTGTGGATATCTAACATATCTCAAAGAGCTACAGATATCTGTGAACATGTGCCAGGTGCCACTGAGATGTGCGGATATCTCTGTCTCTCAGCGTGTGAGGATGATCTTGGGATGGATAACTCTCTCAGCATCTGAGGATGATCTTACGATAGATATATATCTCAGCATCTGCTAGTCACAGTGTTGTTATTGATATATATATATATATATATATATATATATATATATATATATATATATATATATATATATATATATATATATATATATATATATCAGCATCTGAGGTTTATCTTGAGATATATCTTTCCCTCTCAGCATCTGAGAATGATCATAGGATCTCTCTCTCTCTCTCTCTCTCAACATCTGAGAATGATCTTCAGTTCAATATTTCTCTTAGCATCTGAGGATTATCTGCTAATGTTGCCACTAGAGATAAAATATCTCTTAATATCATCTCTGAGTGAGAGTGTTATCAGCGCTTATCAATATAAAGTGAAAATTCGCTTGGAAAATTAGAAATACATATAAATATCTATATAGATTTTGTCTTCAACTGATGAAGATGGTCTCTGAGTGAAAGCGAAATAGTTACATCTACTTTTGTCTGTTTCAGTATTATGTCTATCTGGTTTTTCGCTTTTATATATATATATATATATATATATATATATATATATATATATATATATATATATATATATATATATATATATATATATATACATATATATATATATAGCTACATTGGCAGTCTTCAATGTTTCTTCATATATATTGACACATGTGTTTCATGTGTCACCGCTGACTACACCTACCAGCATATGTGTATCGAGTATGACATGTGTCGTCATTATCACGACGATGACATGCATGCACATGTCAACATGCAACTACCCCTCACACCACCACCTCCTGCCTCCGACATGAATATCTGTTCATCTCTGTGGCACACTATTGTTCATAATAACCTCTTTGTTCACAGTTCAAGCAGTCAACAGTCATGCTGGCATATTACTGCGGCTTCTCTAAGTCACAGGGGTCACCAACCCTCGGGTCCCTGGGCCGCATGCGGTCCCTTGACTAATACACAAAACACCCGCATATAATCTTATGACGATGTTCCGGTCCGACTTGGCTCTCTGACTAGTCAGTGAGCCAGATCAGACAGAAACATCGTCAATTTACTAGTCTGCGAACCATCAAGTTCCAAGGTCAACATAGGATGACCAACATAGATGATCATTAATTTACTGATTATATTAATATTTTCCCTTCAAGTTTGGTTGCGATGTAAAGTGTTTAGTATCAGCAACTGTACCAAGCACAGCGGGAGAAACCATGTTGCAAGACGAGCTCTCAGTGGGCAACGTTTCGCTGCGTAGCGCTTTATGACGATGAAGTTCTTACACACACAGGGGGAAACGTTGTCACCAAAACCTCGCTCTACAACCTCTCATCCTACCCTTATACGTTACTTTAAAGTCTCCTTGGCAACATTCATAACAACAGCCTGGAAACTAGACAGTTGGTGACCCCTGTTGCAAGACATACCCTGCAAGGTAGCAAGCAACACTGCCCGGTACTCTCTAGTCTTGGTATTAAGGGGAAGGAGGGTGGGTGGGTGGATATCAAGGAACAAGAGCTAGATATTAACGTAGCTGTTACTTGGTTAGAGCCTGCAGGATACTCTCCACAATATTCTACGAATAGTTACACTGTTTTGTATGTACGGTACTGAGGCCTCTGTCTGTGGATGATCCTGGTGTGTTAGTTGAGGTGTTAACTCTGGTGTTGATATTGTGTTGAGTGAAGTGTTGACACTGAGATATTAAGACTGACGTGTTAGATGAGGTGTTAACTGTGGTGTTGACACTGTGGTTATGTTTCTTGGTTGTCAGTATCTTCGTGTACTGACATATAACTTATTGCCAATTTAAAATATCTAAGAGACCAGAAGGAGTTTTTTTCAGTAGTCTTCTCTACGTCACAGTTCTATGACAACTTGAAATATGTTCGTAATAACATAGCTACATTATCACGTCTTTAATATAGAAGAAATGGCGGAAACTTATATATATATGTTTCACTTTGTCTTAATTTTACAAAACCTCAAACTATCGAATATATTAGATAATTTTTTGTGGTACCACGTACCAGAATTAATATTTTCCAATTTCAAAATAGTGCTTTTTAAGTCTATTTTTTTTATTAAAAACATCTTAAATCTATGAAATAATGGCTATATAAAAATCAATGTTTTTTTCCCTCTTAGGCAAAGTTAGTGCAAGACATTATCTATATTGTATTACAAATGAAGCACGTACCTCTGTAAAAAAGGGAGGAAGTTGAGGAGACGAGAGTGACATGTAGTCTCCACCACAGCCAGAACAACACTGATGGTTAGGTTTGGTAAGAGTCTTCAGGAAACAGGACAAGTGTTTCCTGACGCCGGTCTTAATCATATGATGACCCATCACTGGAGCTTCTGGTCATCTGACCGAGTCCTTTCCCTGGCTTACCCTTCCACCACTTTACAGCTTATTTATAACTACAATCCCTAATGGCTGACGCTGCAGTCTGCCTCGTACAATTTTGCAAAAAATAAATCTTTCAAGAAATGCTTATTGTAATACGAGAAACTAACAAATCTAACAACTGAATAAGCAACTAAGTATTTATGTACCTCATTTAATGTGCAATGCTAATATCACTGCAAACTAGAAATTAACTAGAAATTAGCTAGAAAAAATATCCCATAGCTCGATTGGTAGCGTACTCAGCTTACACGAGGACCATGGCTCGATCCCCGGTACGGCTGGTAACATTAGGACGTGTTTCCTTAATTAAAACACCTGCTGTCC
>NC_091302.1:432847-440347 GCF_038502225.1 Cherax quadricarinatus | reverse complement strand
TGTGCCACACTGTGTCAAATGCTTTCTCAACATCTTTGGCTATTAGGGCTGTCTTTTTCCTTTGGTGTTTGTTTATGTGGATGTAGTTTAGAATTAAATTCAGTGCGTCTTGAGTGGAACGGTTTGATCTGAAGCCAAATTGACCATTGTATAAGAGGGAGTTTGTTTCAAGATGTCTACGTAGTCGTGAGTTTATGATTTTTTCATAGATCTTTCCCAGTACTTCGAGCAAGCTGATGGGGCGGTAGTTTGTTGGGTCAGAGTGGTCTTTATTGGGTTTTGGGATGAGGATAGCAGTAGCTGCTTTGAAGAGAGTGGGGAAGTAGCCGGATGCTAGTGATGCATTGAGGAGGTTGGTGAAGGCTGAGATGATAGAGTCAGGGAGGTGTTTTAGGATGATGTGGTTGATGCCAGAGGCTTCTGGGGCTTTTGGAGGGAGGCGCTGAATGAGAGTTTTAATGTCATAGGCTGTGATGGGGGTGTCCAGTTCCTGAGTGGCAGTGAGTGATTCAAGTTGTATGTACCTGTCTGGTACCGTTAGGTGTACGTGGTCAGTGTTCCATTGGTCTATTTGTTGTGTATGTGGCAGAGTGTCTGGTAGTGGAGGGTGTGGGTGGAAAAGATTCTCCCATATTTCTTTGAAGATGTTTGTTGCTCTTTGTGGGTCAGTGATGTTTCTGTTGTCGTGGGTGATGTGTTCGAATTTGTTGTTGTTGTTGTTACCTCGGATTTTGTTGATGAAGTTCCAGAAAGTTTTGGGGTCTTTTATGCGTTGCTCATTTGCCTGGTGTATGAGTCCAGCCCAATGGGTGTTGTGGTCCTGCTCCAGGCTATGAAGTATGTTATTCCTGAGGTATGTGAGGTCCTGTCTTACCTGGTTGAATCTGTGTGTGTTGAGGCGAAAGCGGTTATGGTAGCATATGAGGAGTCTTTTGGTTCTGGTTGAGGGAGTAAATGAGTATCTGATGGTGTGTGTTTTTGTGGGTACCGCAGTGTTGGTTGCACGTTTGTCTCAAGGATGGTATCGAGTTGTGTGTCAATATCTGTGATTGGTTTGTTGTTGTAGTCATAGTTCAGATTTGTGTTGGTGATGGTGTTTTGGAAGGACTCCCAATTGGCCTTATTGTATGCTGGTGTTGGTGGTGTAGGAATACAAATTGGGTTTGTCGAGATATGTAGGATGATGGGAATGTGGTCAGACCCAGTGTTGTGGCCAGGAACTATGTAGTGTTGGAGGAGAGTGCTGGCTCTGTTTGCGAGTATTATGTCAGGTTTTCCTTGTCCTTGGTGTCCATAGAAGGTGTTGAAGTGTGGACCTAGGTGCCGTAGATGTTTGTGGTTTGAGAAGTTATGTAGTTGTGTGCCTGTTTGGTTGGTGGAGTTGTGGTTGAAAGCTGGGTGTTTAGCATTCATGTCTGCCAGCAGGTAGGAGGGAATGTTGGTGTGGTTGAAGACGAGAGATAGGTCGTGTGCACTGATGGCTGTGTTGGGTCTAGCGTAAGTGGTGAAGAATATGAGGGGTCCTAGTTGAGTGTATAGTCTGACAGCTAGGGAGTGTTGATGTGTGAAATGGAGTGGTAGGAATTCATGTCTAATGGTCAATTGATAATACAATCACGTCACTAGTCAAATCCAGTCCAAGAACCTGTTATCCTATCCATGGATGACATAGGATTCTCTTGACTCACGAAACCGTAATAACACGATTGCAAACTTACTTGTCGTGAGTTCGATCCCTACCCGTACCGTGGTTTGATAGAACTCTCTCACCTGTACCTTCACAGGGCAGTCTGTGTTTGTAGGTGTAGATGTATTTCTGGGTATCTTTGAGTTCACTGGATGGACCTTCCACGAAAGCAGTACTCATTAACATATAAATGCGCATTCAACAGCATTGTTAACCAGTATTTACCGTTGTGGGCTTCTGTACGTTATTAACTCCCGCTAGAAACACCTCGAGATACGCATATGAATCACTGTTTACACCCTGGTTTGGGTGTAAACAGTGATTTGTCGATACGAGTACATATGCGTTCCTCCACGTTTGTAATGTGATTAGTGAAGGTTAGTGGCCTCCATTGTTCAAGCCTAGTGAAGGGCAAGTCCCCCTCTCTTATAAGGGAGTTTTGTTCCCATCAGTGCACAGGTTTATTAGTTCCCCTCCCCATACAGGTTTAATGGTGACACGTGGGTGTCGTTATATGACTGATCAGCGTGGGCACTTATCCCCAGGCTGATGGGTGGCACAAGCAGCTCCTCACTGTTGCAGATGTATGGGTTGAGCTGAAGGTAATAATATATTATATGTTACTCTACATCTAACTCGAACTTAAGAACTTATAAGGGAGACTGAGTAGGAGTCTGTTAAAAGACTACAGTTAAATTATTCACACGATTAAGGTTTAACTGGAGTCTACTTGGAGGGTGTTCCGGGAGTCAACGCCCCCACGACCCGGTCCCTGACCAGGACTCCCGGTAAATCAAGGAGGAAGTGTAAGTTTGGTAGACAAGTAGATAAGGTTTGTCAGGAAACAGGACAAATGCTTCTTGACTCTTGTCTTAGTCATATGATGACCCAGAGATGGAGCCTTTAGTCATCTGACCGAGGCCTTCCACTGGCTTACTTCTCTACCCCTTTCAAAATTATGGTTATGATTATAGCCAATTCTTTAGTAGCAATGTCTGGCAGATTTGCAGGAGTATATCTTGTTACAGACCTCTCCAGCTCACTACCCACTCTCATAGCGTCCTCAAGCCCCCACTCCCTTCTGCCCCCTCTCAGGGCTTTGGGATAATGGGGGGGGGGAATTCAAAATTCCCTAGAGGCATCGTTTACACTTGTGGGGATACATCATCTTGTATTTGAAAAGGAAAAAAGAAAATATATGGAGATGTAGCAGTCAGGTGGTAGACAGGTAATTAGGTGCGTAGTTGTGAAAACTAGAGATGGGTAACGAGGAGGACTTAAACGTCGTTCTACGGGTTACATAACAAGCTGTCACTGGGCAACGTTTCGCTCAGTGTAGATCTTTAATATATGAACTGGTGAACTTTCTGCACAGACGAGAAGCAGCGCAGAGTATACGCTTAAGAACATAAGAAAGGAGGAGCACCGCAGCAGGACTACTGGCCCATACTAGGCACGTTCAACTCAAACCCAAACTCACTAACAAAAATATTTGCCCAACCCATTACCAATGCTACCCCAGGAATAAACTTTAATAACCCTCTTAACGCTTGTGCAAGACTCACTTATCGTTTCGCCTACACGACGGAGTTCTGACAGAGTTCTTCAGTCGAGTACAGAGAGTCAACGGAAGCACATGTGTCTTATCAACCTGTCAGAATTGTATACCATTATTATATTCAAGTCCCACTTACAACAGCAACCTGTGTGTTTCGTACGTGAGCAGAATATGAGAGCAAGTTTCTGACCTGCGGGGACTCCGTTACAAAGTCCTGCCCACTCAGCAGTCACCAGCGCCCAGTCACCATCATGTGTTTTGATCACCATTCCTCTCTCACCTCGCCGAGGATTCAACGATATCGTCCGGAAATTGTGTCCTCCCTGAAAAAAACGAAGATATAGGAAAGTATTAGTTGGAAATAGAGTAAGACACATGTACAAACAGTTCAGTAGCTTTATTGTTGAAACGTTTCGCCTACACAGTAGGCTTCTTCAGTCAAATACGGAGGCAACAGTATGCATCTGTATTATTATGCTTCAGCTTCATATCGTTCCAGACCCTGGAGCTGAGCTCTACTCCAGGCTGAGGGACTGACCACCTCAAATACTATTTCTCCAAGGTTGATGGACTGATTACATCATCAGTAATTCACTACTTTACCTGCTGCCTCTATATTTGACTGAAGAAGTCTACTATGTAGACGAAACGTTTATCAATAAAAATACCCAACTGTTGCACATGTGTCTTAATCATCAACTTGTCGGTATTTTATACCATTTTCAAAATAACAGGAAACAGAGTAGTGGATGAGTGGAACAGTTTACCAAATGGAAGACTTGAGAATAACGATGTTAGCTGATCTTTCTTGTAATAAAGTTGGTAGAATTACCGACAATATGTAAAGTAAAAGGACACAAGTGCAACTAATGTGACATTTTATTGTGGCAACGTTTCGCTCTCCGGGAGCTTTATCAAGCCATTACAAACAATAATGGACACAGAGGGTATATAAAGGCTCAGAGTGAGGTGCAATACTAGTGAGGTACCATTTCGATGTTCACTAGTGGTAGTAGTAATAGTAGTAGTAGTGACAAAAGTAATACAATATGGTATAGCAATTAATTCGTACATGAGTAAAAGGATATAAAAGCTATTACTTGGGTAACATAAAAATAGGTTGGACAAATATAGACTGGAAAGAGGCAGCTTGTTTCAGTGTTCACTCTCTGTAATGTGCTTTGTATAGTATAACAGGAGAGACTATGTGATGGCAGGGTTTACTGTTTTCAGGAGGATTCTTGCTAAGACTTCGGAGATGGTGAAGCTGCCGTTGTTTTGTTTAATTGTATTCGAAACAGCGATCAGTGCTGATTCGAGGCACTTGCGTCTGCGGAAATTAGTTTCTTTGATCACTAATTGGGCGTCTCTGAATTTCATGAGATGATTGGTGGAATTTCGGTGTTGTACACAGGCGTTGTTTAAGTTATCGTTCCTACATGCGTAAATGTGTTCATTGAGGCGGGTGTCGAGGTTTCTTGCTGTTTCACCTACGTAAATCTTGTCACAGCCTCCACAGGGTATAGTGTAAACTCCTGCATTGACTGGTTCATGGTGCTTTGATTTTGTCCTGGTTAGATCCTTTATTGAAGTGCAGGAAGCGATGGCGACTCTGGTGTTAGCTTGTGAAAGTACTTTTGAGACGTTCAGTGCAACCTGGCTGTTGGGAAGAATTATAACTTTGTTGGGAGTGGTGTTGATGCGTGGAGACTTAATGATCTGAAGAGCTCTTTTCTTGCAGTCTTTGATGAAAAAAGAAGGAAAATGTAACTCGCCAACGACCCCAACATTATCGTCACCACCGCCGACAAAGGAGGTGGAGTCGTCATACTCAACACCAGTGACTACAACACTAAAATGATGGACCTTGTGAATGATCAATCTACATACGAACCCATCAGCACTCAACAGTGGGAGACGCTCACCAAAGATTTTCTATACAAAACCAGACAAATACTCAAACGCACTAGAGAAGGGAAGAAACTTCTATACTTGTTACCAAGCAACCCTAAACCAGCACACATGTATGGTTTACCCAAGACCCATAAACACAATATTCCACTCAGACCAATCACGTCAGGAATAGGCAGTGCTCCACACAAACTAGCCGGAGTTCTTGCCAAACATCTTTCCTGCCTTCTGGGGACCATCAACCCCGCTCATCTTAAACACTCAGGCGACCTTCTCAACCGCATCCGTAACCTCTCCATCCGTAACAAGAAACTAATCAGTTTGGATGTGACTTCCCTCTTCACAAAAGTACCTACCAAAAAAGCCATCGAGGTTCTACGACTTAAAGTCAATCAGGACCTTAATCTTCCTCTACCTCCCGGAGATTTTGTTGACTTGATTGAACTCTGTGTTAATTTCAACTGTTTTTCTTTCAACAACAAGCTCTACAAACAAACCTACGGCATGGGGAATGGGGTCCCCCATCAGTGCCGTCCTAGCCAACTTATACATGGAACACCTAGAGTCCGATCACTTCGCCAACATCATCCCTTCAAGCGTCACTTGGTTACGTTACGTGGACGACGTCCTCGTAATAACTCCCAAACGTTTTGATGTACGGGATCTTCAGGCAAGGCTCAACGCAGTTGAACCGGCGATCCAGTTTACACTAGAAGAAGAGTCCAATGACAAGCTACCTTTCCTCGACGTCCTCATTCACAAAGTAGACAACAACCTAAGATTTCAAGTTTATCGGAAGCCCACCAATAAAAATGATCTCACACACTTCTATTCCAGTCAAGATACCAAGACCAAAAGAGGCATCATCATCGGGTTTTTCCTAAGAGCATACCGAATTTGTACTCCTGAGTTTCTTGACGAGGAATGTACATACATTCACCAAACATTCACTGAGTTACATTTTCCTTCTTTTTTCATCAAAGACTGCAAGAAAAGAGCTCTTCGGATCATTAATTCTCCACGCATCAACACCACTCCCAACAAAGTTATAATTCTTCCCAACAGCCAGGTTGCACTGAACGTCTCAAAAGTACTTTCACAAGCTAACACCAGAGTCGCCATCGCTTCTAGCACTTCAATAAAGGATCTAACCAGGACAAAATCAAAGCACCATGAACCAGTCAATGCAGGAGTTTACACTATACCCTGTGGAGGCTGTGACAAGATTTACGTAGGTGAAACAGCAAGAAACCTCGACACCTGCCTCAATGAACACATTTACGCATGTAGGAACGATAACTTGAACAACGCCTGTGTACAACACCGAAATTCCACCAATCATCTCATGAAATTCAGAGACGCCCAATTAGTGATCAAAGAAACTAATTTCCGCAGACGCAAGTGCCTCGAATCAGCACTGATCGCTGTTTCGAATACAATTAAACAAAACAACGGCAGCTTCACCATCTCCGAAGTCTTAGCAAGAATCCTCCTGAAAACAGTAAACCCTGCCATCACATAGTCTCTCCTGTTATACTATACAAAGCACATTACTGAGAGTGAACACTGAAACAAGCTGCCTCTTTCCAGTCTATATTTGTCCAGCCTATTTTTATGTTACCCAAGTAATAGCTTTTATATCCTTTTACTCATGTACGAATTAATTGCTATACCATATTGTATTACTTTTGTCACTACTACTACTATTACTACTACCACTAGTGAACATCGAAATGGTACCTCACTAGTATTGCACCTCACTCTGAGCCTTTATATACCCTCTGTGTCCATTATTGTTTGTGATGAATGGTTTGAAAAACCGACAAGTCGAAGAGTGAGACACTTATGCAGCATATGGGAATCTTTATTCAGGAAACGTTTCGCCACACAGTGGCTTCATCAGTCCAATACAAAGAGGAAGGCGTAAGGAGAGGAGGAGTATGAGGTAATCAGTCCCTCAACCTGGAGTCGATGTGTTCAGTCCATCAATCTTGTAGAATGTACAGCATAGGGCCGTAGACGTGGCTTATATACTGTAGTGAGGTGAGGTGAAGCAGGCGGAGGCGGGGTCATAGTGGTACCATCCACTAGTCGAAGTAGGTCTTCGTCCAAGGGTTGAACAAGTGTTGAAGAATTCTTTGTCAGACACTGCAGCATCATGGGATCTTGTTACAAAGAATTCTTCAACACTTGTTCAACCTTTGGACGAAGACCTACTTCGACTAGTGGATGGTACCACTATGACCCCGCCTCCGCCTGCTTCACCTCACCTCACTACAGTATATAAGCCACGTCTACGGCCCTATGCTGTACATTCTACAAGATTGATGGACTGAACACATCG
>NC_091302.1:327847-422847 GCF_038502225.1 Cherax quadricarinatus | reverse complement strand
CTGTTGTAAGTCTGTGTCAGTGATCTGTAACACTGCTGTAAGTCTGTGTCAGTGATCTGTAACACTGTTGTAAGTCTGTGTCAGTGATCTGTAACACTGTTGTAAGTCTGTGTCAGTGATCTGTAACACTGTTGTAAGTCTGTGTCAGTGATCTGTAACACTGTTGTAAGTCTGTGTCAGTGATCTGTAACACTGTTGTAAGTCTGTGTCAGTGATCTGTAACACTGCTGTTTGTTTTGAAGTCAGTGACTAATTTCTATATGTTGCGTGTGTTGCAGTTTTGATCAACAAATACATCATTTACAGGAGAAACTCTTCAGTACTGAAGATACACAGGTGTTGTACATGTCTTCTTCATCACCTGGTCATCATTGTGTACCAGTGCAACAATAAACACAAATGCTGTATAATACGATCCATTGGTCACAACATTTCGCAAACGAGTCACTTAATAAAGTCTACTGTGTGGGCGAAACGTAGTTAATAAAGGATCACATTATAATGTATGTGTCTTTTTTTTTACATCGTGTTGGTACTTGTAGAAATAAAGATTATTATTATTATTATTATTATTATTATTATTATTATTATTATTAAAATTATAATAATATAATAATAGTAATAATAATAATAATAATAATAATAATAATAATAATAATAATAATAATAATAATAATAATAATAATAATTATTATTATTATTATTATTATTATTATTATTATTATTATTATTATTATTATTATTATTATTATTATTATTATTATTATTATTATTATTATTATTATTATTATTATTATTATTATTATTATTGTGGAGGGGTACAAACTACAGGATCACCTTGATGATGGTAGCAGTGTCGTCTCTTAGTTTTAAGAGTTCAGCAAAGTCGAAGTGGCCGTTACACTCGAAGTTCTGAGAGCCGCTGCTCAACATAGACTTGATTCCGTCTTTCTGACTCACCATCTCCAACACGAACTGGTCTCTGACCACCTGTGGAAGACCAATAGAGATATAGGTGTGACCAGGTGGTGTGACCAGGTGCTTCACCACCTGTGGCAGGGCGAGAGACAGGTGGTGACCAGGTCCTTCACCACCTGTGGTAGGGCGAGCACAGTAAAAATTCGATCAAATGATAACATTATTTTACACAATGTCTAACAAAAAAGGTGTGTGTCACATACCCGCCACCCCGAAACTTTCCCATATCTAACACCTGACACCCCGAAACTTTCCCATATCTAACACCTGACACCCCGAAACTTTCCCATATCTAACACCTGACACCCTGAAACTTTCCCATATCTAACACCTGACACCCCGAAACTTTCCCATATCTAACACATGACACCCTGAAACTTTCCCATATCTAACACCTGACACCCCGAAACTTTCCCATATCTAACACCTGACACCCCGAAACTTTCCCATATCTAACACCTGACACCCCGAAACTTTCCCATATCTAACACCTGAAACCCTGAAACTTTCCCATATCTAACACCTGACACCCCGAAACTTTCCCATATCTAACACCTGACACCCCGAAACTTTCCCATATCTAACACCTGACACCCCGAAACTTTCCCATATCTAACACCTGACACCCTGAAACTTTCCCATATCTAACACCTGACACCCCGAAACTTTCCCATATCTAACACATGACACCCTGAAACTTTCCCATATCTAACACCTGACACCCCGAAACTTTCCCATATCTAACACCTGACACCCCGAAACTTTCCCATATCTAACACCTGACACCCCGAAACTTTCCCATATCTAACACCTGACACCCTGAAACTTTCCCATATCTAACACCTGACACCCTGAAACTTTCCCATATCTAACACCTGACACCCCGAAACTTTCCCATATCTAACACCTGACACCCCGAAACTTTCCCATATCTAACACCTGACACCCTGAAACTTTCCCATATCTAACACCTGACACCCTGAAACTTTCCCATATCTAACACCTGACACCCTGAAACTTTCCCATATCTAACACCTGACACCCTGAAACTTTCCCATATCTAACACCTGACACCCTGAAACTTTCCCATATCTAACACCTGACACCCTGAAACTTTCCCATATCTAACACCTGACACCCTGAAACTTTCCCATATCTAACACCTGACACCCTGAAACTTTCCCATATCTAACACCTGACACCCTGAAACTTTCCCATATCTAACACCTGACACCCTGAAACTTTCCCATATCTAACACCTGACACCCTGAAACTTTCCCATATCTAACACCTGACACCCTGAAACTTTCCCATATCTAACACCTGACACCCTGAAACTTTCCCATATCTAACACCTGACACCCTGAAACTTTCCCATATCTAACACCTGACACCCTGAAACTTTCCCATATCTAACACCTGACACCCCGAAACTTTCCCATATCTAACACCTGACACCCTGAAACTTTACCATATCTAACACCTGACACCCTGAAACTTTCCCATATCTAACACCTGACACCCTGAAACTTTCCCATATCTAACACCTGACACCCCGAAACTTTCCCATATCTAACACCTGACACCCCGAAACTTTCCCATATCTAACACCTGACACCCTGAAACTTTCCCATATCTAACACCTGACACCCTGAAACTTTCCCATATCTAACACCTGACACCCTGAAACTTTCCCATATCTAACACCTGACACCCTGAAACTTTCCCATATCTAACACCTGACACCCTGAAACTTTCCCATATCTAACACCTGACACCCTGAAACTTTCCCATATCTAACACCTGACACCCAGAAACTTTCCCATATCTAACACCTGACACCCTGAAACTTTCCCATATCTAACACCTGACACCCTGAAACTTTCCCATATCTAACACCTGACACCCTGAAACTTTCCCATATCTAACACCTGACACCCTGAAACTTTCCCATATCTAACACGTGACACCCTGAAACTTTCCCATATCTAACACCTGACACCCTGAAACTTTCCCATATCTAACACCTGACACCCTGAAACTTTCCCATATCTAACACCTGACACCCCGAAACTTTCCCATATCTAACACCTGACACCCTGAAACTTTCCCATATCTAACACCTGACACCCTGAAACTTTCCCATATCTAACACCTGACACCCTGAAACTTTCCCATATCTAACACCTGACACCCCGAAACTTTCCCATATCTAACACCTGACACCCCGAAACTTTCCCATATCTAACAACTGACACCCTGAAACTTTCCCATATCTAACACTTGACACCCTGAAACTTTCCCATATCTAACACCTGACACCCCGAAACTTTCCCATATCTAACACCTGACACCCTGAAACTTTCCCATATCTAACACCTGACACCCCGAAACTTTCCCATATCTACCACCTGACACCCCGAAACTTTCCCATATCTAACACCTGACACCCCGAAACTTTCCCATATCTAACACCTGACACCCCGAAACTTTCCCATATCTAACACCTGACACCCTGAAACTTTCCCATATCTAACACCTGACACCCTGAAACTTTCCCATATCTAACACCTGACACCCCGAAACTTTCCCATATCTAACACCTGACACCCCGAAACTTTCCCATATCTAACACCTGACACCCTGAAACTTTCCCATATCTAACACCTGACACCCCGAAACTTTCCCATATCTAACACCTGACACCCCGAAACTTTCCCATATCTAACACCCGACACCCTGAAACTTTCCCATATCTAACACCTGACACCCCGAAACTTTCCCATATCTAACACCTGACACCCCGAAACTTTCCCATATCTAACACCCGACACCCTGAAACTTTCCCATATCTAACACCCGACACCCTGAAACTTTCCCATATCTAACACCTGACACCCTGAAACTTTCCCATATCTAACACCTGACACCCTGAAACTTTCCCATATCTAACACCTGACACCCTGAAACTTTCCCATATCTAACACCTGACACCCCGAAACTTTCCCATATCTAACACCTGACACCCTGAAACTTTCCCATATCTAACACCTGACACCCTGAAACTTTCCCATATCTAACACCTGACACCCCGAAACTTTCCCATATCTAACACCTGACACCCCGAAACTTTCCCATATCTAACACCTGACACCCCGAAACTTTCCCATATCTAACACCTGACACCCTGAAACTTTCCCATATCTAACACCTGACACCCTGAAACTTTCCCATATCTAACACCTGACACCCCGAAACTTTCCCATATCTAACACCTGACACCCCGAAACTTTCCCATATCTAACACCTGACACCCTGAAACTTTCCCATATCTAACACCTGACACCCCGAAACTTTCCCATATCTAACACCTGACACCCCGAAACTTAACCATATCTAACACCCGCCACCCCGAAACTTAACCATATCTGACACCTGACACCCCGAAACTTAACCATATCTAACACCTGACACCCCGAAACTTAACCATATCTGACACCTGACACCCCGAAACTTTCCCATATCTAACACCTGACACCCTGAAACTTTCCCATATCTAGCACCTGACACCCTGAAACTTTCCCATATCTAACACCTGACACCCTGAAACTTTCCCATATCTAACACCTGACACCCTGAAACTTTCCCATATCTAACACCTGACACCCCGAAACTTTCCCATATCTAACACCTGACACCCTGAAACTTTCCCATATCTAACACCTGACACCCCGAAACTTTCCCATATCTAACACCTGACACCCCGAAACTTTCCCATATCTAACACCTGACACCCTGAAACTTTCCCATATCTAACACCTGACACCCCGAAACTTTCCCATATCTAACACCTGACACCCCGAAACTTTCCCATATCTAACACCTGACACCCCGAAACTTTCCCATATCTAACACCTGACACCCTGAAACTTTCCCATATCTAACACCTGACACCCTGAAACTTTCCCATATCTAACACCTGACACCCCGAAACTTTCCCATATCTAACACCTGACAAAACTTTCCCATATCTAACACCTGACACCCTGAAACTTTCCCATATCTAACACCTGACACCCTGAAACTTTCCCATATCTAACACCTGACACCCTGAAACTTTCCCATATCTAACACCTGACATATCTAACCTGAAAAACTTTCCCATATCTAACACCTGACACCCTGAAACTTTCCCATATCTAACACCTGACACCCTGAAACTTTCCCATATCTAACACCTGACACCCTGAAACTTTCCCATATCTAACACCTGACACCCTGAAACTTTCCCATATCTAACACCTGACACCCTGAAACTTTCCCATATCTAACACCTGACACCCTGAAACTTTCCCATATCTAACACCTGACACCCTGAAACTTTCCCATATCTAACACCTGACACCCTGAAACTTTCCCATATC
Source organism: Cherax quadricarinatus (assembly GCF_038502225.1). Lineage (NCBI taxonomy): Eukaryota > Metazoa > Arthropoda > Malacostraca > Decapoda > Parastacidae > Cherax > Cherax quadricarinatus. Next base: position 417,445 of record NC_091302.1, on the reverse strand, counting down.
TAACACCTGACACCCTGAAACTTTCCCATATCTAACACCTGACACCCTGAAACTTTCCCATATCTAACACCTGACACCCTGAAACTTTCCCATATCTAACACCTGACACCCTGAAACTTTCCCATATCTAACACCTGACACCCTGAAACTTTCCCATATCTAACACCTGACACCCTGAAACTTTCCCATATCTAACACCTGACACCCTGAAACTTTCCCATATCTAACACCTGACACCCTGAAACTTTCCCATATCTAACACCTGACACCCTGAAACTTTCCCATATCTAACACCTGACACCCTGAAACTTTCCCATATCTAACACCTGACACCCTGAAACTTTCCCATATCTAACACCTGACACCCCGAAACTTTCCCATATCTAACACCTGACACCCTGAAACTTTCCCATATCTAACACCTGACACCCTGAAACTTTCCCATATCTAACACCTGACACCCTGAAACTTTCCCATATCTAACACCTGACACCCTGAAACTTTCCCATATCTAACACCTGACACCCCGAAACTTTCCCATATCTAACACCTGACACCCCGAAACTTTCCCATATCTAACACCTGACACCCCGAAACTTTCCCATATCTAACACCTGACACCCTGAAACTTTCCCATATCTAACACCTGACACCCTGAAACTTTCCCATATCTAACACCTGACACCCTGAAACTTTCCCATATCTAACACCTGACACCCTGAAACTTTCCCATATCTAACACCTGACACCCTGAAACTTTCCCATATCTAACACCTGACACCCCGAAACTTTCCCATATCTAACACCTGACACCCCGAAACTTTCCCATATCTAACACCTGACACCCTGAAACTTTCCCATATCTAACACCTGACACCCCGAAACTTTCCCATATCTAACACCTGACACCCTGAAACTTTCCCATATCTAACACCTGACACCCTGAAACTTTCCCATATCTAACACCTGACACCCTGAAACTTTCCCATATCTAACACCTGACATCCTGAAACTTTCCCATATCTAACACCTGACACCCTGAAACTTTCCCATATCTAACACCTGACACCCTGAAACTTTCCCATATCTAACACCTGACACCCTGAAACTTTCCCATATCTAACACCTGACACCCTGAAACTTTCCCATATCTAACACCTGACACCCTGAAACTTTCCCATATCTAACACCTGACACCCTGAAACTTTCCCATATCTAACACCTGACACCCTGAAACTTTCCCATATCTAACACCTGACACCCTGAAACTTTCCCATATCTAACACCTGACACCCTGAAACTTTCCCATATCTAACACCTGACACCCTGAAACTTTCCCATATCTAACACCTGACACCCCTTTCCCATATCTAACACCTGACAAAACTTTCCCATATCTAACACCGGACACCCCGAAACTTTCCCATATCTAACACCTGACACCCTGAAACTTTCCCATATCTAACACCTGACACCCTGAAACTTTCCCATATCTAACACCTGACACCCTGAAACTTTCCCATATCTAACACCTGACACCCTGAAACTTTCCCATATCTAACACCTGACACCCTTTCCCATATCTAACACCTGAAACTTTCCCATATCTAACACCTGACACCCTGAAACTTTCCCATATCTAACACCTGACACCCTGAAACTTTCCCATATCTAACACCTGACACCCTGAAACTTTCCCATATCTTGACACCCCGAAACTTTCCCATATCTAACACCTGACACCCCGAAACTTTCCCATATCTAACACCTGACACCCCGAAACTTTCCCATATCTAACACCTGACACCCTTTCCCATATCTAACACCTGAAACTTTCCCATATCTAACACCTGACACCCTGAAACTTTCCCATATCTAACACCTGACACCCTGAAACTTTCCCATATCTAACACCTGACACCCTGAAACTTTCCCATATCTAACACCTGACACCCTGAAACTTTCCCATATCTAACACCTGACACCCTGAAACTTTCCCATATCTAACACCTGACACCCCGAAACTTTCCCATATCTAACACCTGACACCCTGAAACTTTCCCATATCTAACACCTGACACCCTGAAACTTTCCCATATCTAACACCTGACACCCTGAAACTTTCCCATATCTAACACCTGACACCCTGAAACTTTCCCATATCTAACACCTGACACCCCGAAACTTTCCCATATCTAACACCTGACACCCTGAAACTTTCCCATATCTAACACCTGACACCCTGAAACTTTCCCATATCTAACACCTGACACCCTGAAACTTTCCCATATCTAACACCTGACACCCTGAAACTTTCCCATATCTAACACCTGACACCCTGAAACTTTCCCATATCTAACACCTGACACCCTGAAACTTTCCCATATCTAACACCTGACACCCTGAAACTTTCCCATATCTAACACCTGACACCCTGAAACTTTCCCATATCTAACACCTGACACCCTGAAACTTTCCCATATCTAACACCTGACACCCTGAAACTTTCCCATATCTAACACCTGACACCCTGAAACTTTCCCATATCTAACACCTGACACCCTGAAACTTTCCCATATCTAACACCTGACACCCTGAAACTTTCCCATATCTAACACCTGACACCCTGAAACTTTCCCATATCTAACACCTGACACCCTGAAACTTTCCCATATCTAACACCTGACACCCTGAAACTTTCCCATATCTAACACCTGACACCCTGAAACTTTCCCATATCTAACACCTGACACCCTGAAACTTTCCCATATCTAACACCTGACACCCTGAAACTTTCCCATATCTAACACCTGACACCCTGAAACTTTCCCATATCTAACACCTGACACCCTGAAACTTTCCCATATCTAACACCTGACACCCTGAAACTTTCCCATATCTAACACCTGACACCCCGAAACTTTCCCATATCTAACACCTGACACCCTAAAACTTTCCCATATCTAACACCTGACACCCTGAAATTTTCCCATATCTAACACCTGACACTCTGAAACTTTCCCATATCTAACACCTGACACCCTGAAACTTTCCCATATCTAACACCTGACACCCTGAAACTTTCCCATATCTAACACCTGAAACTTTCCCATATCTAACACCTGACACCCTGAAACTTTCCCATATCTAACACCTGACATCCTGAAACTTTCCCATATCTAACACCTGACACCCTGAAACTTTCCCATATCTGACACCTGACATCCTGAAAATGTCATATCTCTGACATCCTGAATCTGACTTACCTTATCAGGAAGTGTAAACTCGAAGCCAAGGTCAGCAATGTTGTGTTCGGACATGTCGTAGCCATGTTCCTTGAAGACAGTGATCTTCCCTAGCCGCTGCTTCTCTAAGTTACGGAACTGTAACACAAGAAACAGGAGCATGTTACTGGTGCCTGGGACCTGACACAGGTGGTGGTGTTATTTGCTGGCTGGTTATGTTTGTGGAGCAGTGATGGTGGTGATATGGTGGTGGTATGGTGGTGGTGTGGTGGTGGTGATGGTGGTAGTGGTGATGACTGTACGGAGCCACAATTAATTTCGTTATATTGCTGTACTTCTGTAATAACCAGATAGCAAGATATCATGTAGCGATGCAATATAGCGAGTTACTTTACAGCAAGACAGTAAAGATATTAGCACCTTACCTGGTGAAGGAGTTTGATCTTGAGAGTACCTGGAGGCGCTCCACCTATAGCTACCTGTAGACAAACACAGGTCAGTAACTGGTTCATCTGGACACACACCTGTTACGTCGATAAACTAGAAACATGTACAACACTTGGGTATCTTTACCGAGGAAACATTTCCCCAGACAGTGACTTCATCAGTCCTATAAAAAGAATGGTGGAGATCAGGAGGAGCTTGAAGTAATCAGTCCCCCAATCTTAGAGAGAATACAGCTGTATTCTTTTAGGACTGATGGAGTGATTACAACGACTCCAGGCTGAGGGACTGAGTACATTAAACTCCTTCTGATCTTCACCATTCTTCTCTATATAGGACTGATGATAGCCGCTGTGTGGCGAAACGTTTCCACTATAAAGATACCCAAGTGTTGCACATGTATCTAATTTATCAACCTGTCGGTTGTCTGAACCATTTATCAATACACTTATTAAGTTCAGGGGAGAAACGCTACAACCACAGGGGTTCACACAGCGCCTGCTGGATGACAGGTACTCATGACTCACGAAATCGTAATTGTAAGCAAATCACGGTACGGGTGGGGATTGAACTCGCACCAAGTGAATGGTAAAACTCCAGGCCAGTGTGTAAGCCACAAGGCCAGCTCTTGTACCGTGGTTTGGGAGGCACTCAAGTTCAAGGGATAGGAAGGATAAGTCTAGTTGTATAGATCAAGAGTCCTTGACTAACTTCAAATGCATCTTGAAGTAACAAAGGCACAAGAGAAGGAATATTTCATGAATATTGCAACAGTTATTTCAACAATAGATGCAGGGAGTTGAGTAGGTTGAAGGATTTCAGAACATCACCTTCCTGACGTGAAGCTGGAAGGCAGACCCCAGCGCCGCCTTCTTCAACTCAGGAGGTATAGGTTCGATGACACAGGAGGGAGGATCTCCACGGAACATTGAACCGTTCCTACTGAAGGTCTCACCGAAAGCCTGAGCCCACAGCCTCCGTGTGGAGCCGTCGGAGGTAGTTAGTTTAGACCCTGGCGACCTGTCGTTGACGGAGTCATCATGGTTCAATGTCTTGCCCAGGACGCGATGTGTGTCTTTCTGGTATTTCTTAGGGTGGACCTGAGGGCAGGAAACACGTGTGCTCAACCAGAAACTGCAAAATATTTTACAGAACAAGATTTCACATAAGTACAATTTTTCACTGAAAGTTAATTAAGATACAGGTACACATAAGTACAATCATCACACATAGTGTACATCACCCAGGACAAACCTCAAAAAAAGTTAGACAAAGTGACTTATTTCATGGCAGGAGGACAACGTTTCGCTCCGTGTCGAGCTTTACAATACCAAATAAACATCTACAAAGAGCGAAACATTGTCCTAACGAAATCTTGTATGGCAGCCGCATCCTTGACTCACTACTGACGACTCGGCCAAGTGCAGTTACAAGACAAAAATGTTTTACCGTTAAATCTCTGTTGATAGTTCATAACAGACAGTGGGTGGTCCAGTGTACCAGCAGGACCAACCAGTGGGTGGTCCAGTGTACCAGCAGGACCAACCAGTGGGTGGTCCAGTGTACCAGCAGGACCAACCAGTGGGTGGTCCAGTGTACCAGCAGGACCAACCAGTGGGTGGTTCAGTGTACCAGCAGGACCAACCAGTGGGTGGTCCAGTGTACCAGCAGGACCAACCAGTGGGTGGTCCAGTGTACCAGCAGGACCAACCAGTGGGTGGTCCAGTGTACCAGCAGGACCAACCAGTGGGTGGTTCAGTGTACCAGCAGGACCAACCAGTGGGTGGTTCAGTGTACCAGCAGGACCAACCAGTGGGTGGTCCAGTGTACCAGTGGGACCAACCAGTGGGTGGTCCAGTGTACCAGCAGGACCAACCAGTGGGTGGTTTAGTGTACCAGTGGGACCAACCAGTGGGTGGTACAGTGTACCAGCAGAACCAACCAGTGGGTGGTACAGTGTACCAGCAGGACCAACCAGTGGGTGATCTAGTGTACCAGCAGAACCAACCAGTGGGTGGTACAGTGTACCAGCAGAACCAACCAGTGGGTGGTACAGTGTACCAGCAGGACCAACCAGTGGGTGATCCAGTGTACCAGCAGGAGCAACCAGTGTGTGGTCTAGTGTACCAGTATAACCTACCATGTGAGCATGCCAGATGATGTCCATGTCGTAGCAAGGAACGAGGAACTCTGACGGGTGGGTAGACTTCAGATATATAAACTTCTTGTAGCGTTCCACCGCCTCCTTCAGGAATGGCTTCGTCAGGCAGTGTGGTAATGACACCTAAACCAGGAACAGTACTATTAGCACACTGACTGGTAAGCACAGAACACAAGCACATGATACATCAAGCAGTGAACACAAACATGATAGATCAAGAAGTGAACACAAGCACATGATAAATCAAGTAACGAACACAAACATGACAGATCAAGCACTGAACACAAACATGATATATCAAGCAGTGAACACAAACATGATAGATCAAGCATTGAATACAAGCACATGATAGATCAAGCAGTGAACACAAACACGACAGATCAAGCAGTGAACACAAACACATGACAGATCAAGTAATGAACACAAACATGATAGATTAAGCAGTGAACACAAACATGATATATCAAGCAGTGAACACAAACATGATATATCAAGCAGTGAACAGAAACATGATAGATCAAGCAGTGAACACAAACATGATAGATCAAGCAGTGAACACAAACATGATAGATCAAGCAGTGAACACAAACATGATAGATCAACTAATGAAAAAAAACATGATAGATCAAGTAATGAACACAAACATGATAGATAAAGCAGTGAACACAAACATGATAGATCAAGTAATGAGCACAAACATGATAGATCAAGCAGTGAACACAAACATGATAGATCAAACAGTGAACACAAACATGATAGATCAAGCAGTGAACACAAACATGATAGATCAAACAGTGAACACAAACATGATAGATCAAGCAGTGAACACAAACATGATAGATCAAACAGTGAACACAAACATGATAGATCAAGCAGTGAACACAAACATGATAGATCAAGCAGTGAACACAAACATGATAGATCAAACAGTGAACACAAACATGATAGATCAAGCAGTGAACACAAACATGATAGATCAAACAGTGAACACAAACATGATAGATCAAGCAGTGAACACAAACATGATAGATCAAGCAGTGAACACAAACATGATAGATCAAACAGTGAACACAAACATGATAGATCAAACAGTGAACACAAACATGATAGATCAAACAGTGAACACAAACATGATAGATCAAGCAGTGAACACAAACATGATAGATCAAACAGTGAACACAAGCATGATAGATCAAACAGTGAACACAAACATGATAGATCAAACAGTGAACACAAACATGATAGATCAAGCAGTGAACACAAACATGATAGATCAAGCAGTGAACACAAACATGATAGATCAAACAGTGAACACAAACATGATAGATCAAACAGTGAACACAAACATGATAGATCAAACAGTGAACACAAACATGATAGATCAAACAGTGAACACAAACATGATAGATCAAACAGTGAACACAAACATGATAGATCAAACAGTGAACACAAACATGATAGATCAAACAGTGAACACAAACATGATAGATCAAGCAGTGAACACAAACATGATAGATCAAGTAATGAACACAAACATGATAGATAAAGCAGTGAACACAAGCATGATAGATCAAACAGTGAACACAAGCATGATAGATCAAACAGTGAACACAAACATGATAGATCAAACAGTGAACACAAACATGATAGATCAAGTAATGAACACAAACATGATAGATCAAGTAATGAACACAAACATGATAGATCAAGTAATGAACACAAACATGATAGATCAAGTAATGAACACAAACATGATAGATCTAGTAATGAACACAAACATGATAGATCAAGCAGTGAACAAAGCATGATAGATCAAACAGTGAATACAAGCATGATAGGTCAATCAGTGAACAGAAACATGATAGATCAAACAGTGAACTCAAACATGATAGATCAAGTAATGAACACAAACATGATAGATCAAGCAGTGAACACAAACATGATAGATCAAGCAGTGAACACAAACATGATAGATCAAGTAATGAACACAAACATGATAGATCAAGTAATGAACACAAACATGATAGATCAAGCAGTGAACACAAACATGATAGATCAAGTAATGAACACAAACATGATGATCAAGTAATGAACACAAACATGATAGATCAATCAGTGAACACAAACATGATAGATCAAGTAATGAACACAAACATGATAGATCAAGTAATGAACACAAACATGATAAATCAAGCAGTGAACACAAACATGATAGATCAAGTAATGAACACAAACACGATAGATCAAGTAATGAACACAAACATGATAGATCAAGTAATGAACACAAACATGATAGATCAAGAAATGAACACAAACATGATAGATCAAGCAGTGAACACAAACATGATAGATAAAGCAGTGAACACAAGCATGATAGATCAAACAGTGAACACAAGCATGATAGATCAAACAGTGAACACAAACATGATAGATCAAACAGTGAACACAAACATGATAGATCAAGTAATGAACACAAACATGATAGATCAAGTAATGAACACAAACATGATAGATCAAGTAATGAACACAAACATGATAGATCAAGTAATGAACACAAACATGATAGATCTAGTAATGAACACAAACATGATAGATCAAGCAGTGAACAAAGCATGATAGATCAAACAGTGAATACAAGCATGATAGGTCAATCAGTGAACAGAAACATGATAGATCAAACAGTGAACTCAAACATGATAGATCAAGTAATGAACACAAACATGATAGATCAAGCAGTGAACACAAACATGATAGATCAAGCAGTGAACACAAACATGATAGATCAAGTAATGAACACAAACATGATAGATCAAGTAATGAACACAAACATGATAGATCAAGCAGTGAACACAAACATGATAGATCAAGTAATGAACACAAACATGATGATCAAGTAATGAACACAAACATGATAGATCAATCAGTGAACACAAACATGATAGATCAAGTAATGAACACAAACATGATAGATCAAGTAATGAACACAAACATGATAAATCAAGCAGTGAACACAAACATGATAGATCAAGTAATGAACACAAACACGATAGATCAAGTAATGAACACAAACATGATAGATCAAGTAATGAACACAAACATGATAGATCAAGAAATGAACACAAACATGATAGATCAAGCAGTGAACACAAACATGATAGATCAAGTAATGAACACAAACATGATAGATGAAGTAATGAACACAATCATGATAGATCAAGTAATGAACACAAACATGATAGATGAAGTAATGAACACAAACATGATAGATCAAGTAATGAACACAAACATGATAGATCAAGTAATGAACACAAACATGATAGATGAAGTCATGAACACAAACATGATAGATCAAGTAATGAACACAATCATGATAGATCAAGTAATGAACACAAACATGATAGATGAAGTAATGAACACAAACATGATAGATCAAGTAATGAACACAAACATGATAGATCAAGTAATGAACACAAATATGATAGATCAAGTAATGAACACAAACATGATAGATCAAGTAATGAACACAAACATGATAGATAAAGCAGTGAACACAAACATGATAGATCAAGTAATGAACACAAACATGATAGATAAAGCAGTGAACACAAACATGATAGATCAAACAGTGAACACAAACATGATAGATCAAGCAGTGAACACAAACATGATAGATCAAACAGTGAACACAAACATGATAGATCAAGCAGTGAACACAAACATGATAGATCAAACAGTGAACACAAACATGATAGATCAAGCAGTGAACACAAACATGATAGATCAAGCAGTGAACACAAACATGATAGATCAAACAGTGAACACAAACATGATAGATCAAGCAGTGAACACAAACATGATAGATCAAACAGTGAACACAAACATGATAGATCAAGCAGTGAACACAAACATGATAGATCAAGCAGTGAACACAAACATGATAGATCAAACAGTGAACACAAACATGATAGATCAAACAGTGAACACAAACATGATAGATCAAACAGTGAACACAAACATGATAGATCAAGCAGTGAACACAAACATGATAGATCAAACAGTGAACACAAGCATGATAGATCAAACAGTGAACACAAGCATGATAGATCACACAGTGAACACAAACATGATAGATCAAACAGTGAACACAAACATGATAGATCAAACAGTGAACACAAACATGAGAGATAAAACAGTGAACACAAACATGATAGATCAAACAGTGAACACAAACATGATAGATCAAACAGTGAACACAAACATGATAGATCAAGCAGTGAACACAAACATGATAGATCAAGTAATGAACACAAACATGATAGATAAAGCAGTGAACACAAGCATGATAGATCAAACTGTGAACACAAGCATGATAGATCAAACAGTGAACACAAACATGATAGATCAAACAGTGAACACAAACATGATAGATCAAGTAATGAACACAAACATGATAGATCAAGTAATGAACACAAACATGATAGATCAAGTAATGAACACAAACATGATAGATCAAGTATTGAACACAAACATGATAGATCTAGTAATGAACACAAACATGATAGATCAAGCAGTGAACACAAGCATGATAGATCAAACAGTGAATACAAGCATGATAGGTCAATCAGTGAACAGAAACATGATAGATCAAACAGTGAACTCAAACATGATAGACCAAGTAATGAACACAAACATGATAGATCAAGCAGTGAACACAAACATGATAGATCAAGCAGTGAACACAAACATGATAGATCAAGTAATGAACACAAACATGATAGATCAAGTAATGAACACAAACATGATAGATCAAGCAGTGAACACAAACATGATAGATCAAGTAATGAACACAAACATGATAGATCAAGTAATGAACACAAACATGATAGATCAAGCAGTGAACACAAACATGATAGATCAAGCAGTGAACACAAACATGATAGATCAAGTAATGAACACAAACATGATAGATCAAGCAGTGAACACAAACATGATAGATCAAGCAGTGAACACAAACATGATAGATCAAGTAATGAACACAAACATGATAGATCAAGTAATGAACACAAACATGATAGATCAATCAGTGAACACAAACATGATAGATCAAGTAATGAACACAAACATGATAGATCAAGTAATGAACACAAACATGATAAATCAAGCAGTGAACACAAACATGATAGATCAAGTAATGAACACAAACACGATAGATCAAGTAATGAACACAAACATGATAGATCAAGTAATGAACACAAACATGATAGATCAAGAAATGAACACAAACATGATAGATCAAGTAATGAACACAAACATGATAGATCAAGTAATGAACACAAACATGATAGATCAAGCAGTGAACACAAACATGATAGATCAAGTAATGAGCACAAACATGATAGATCAAGTAATGAGCACAAACATTATAGATCAAGCAGTGAACACAAACATGATAGATCAAGTAATGAGCACAAACATGATAGATCAAGTAATGAACACAATCATGATAGATCAAGTAATGAACACAAACATGATAGATGAAGTAATGAACACAAACATGATAGATCAAGTAATGAACACAAACATGATAGATCAAGTAATGAACACAAACATGATAGATGAAGTAATGAACACAAACATGATAGATCAAGTAATGAACACAATCATGATAGATCAAGTAATGAACACAAACATGATAGATGAAGTAATGAACACAAACATGATAGATCAAGTAATGAACACAAACATGATAGATCAAGTAATGAACACAAATATGATAGATCAAGTAATGAACACAAACATGATAGATCAAGTAATGAACACAAACATGATAGATCAAGTAATGAACACAAACATTATAGATCAAGTAATGAACACAAACATGATAGATCAAGTAATGAACACAAACATGATAGATCAAGTAATGAACACAAACATGATAGATCAAGTAATGAACACAAACATGATAGATCAAGTAATGAACACAAACATGATAGATCAAGTAATGAACACAAACATGATAGATCAAGTAATGAACACAAACATGATAGATCAAGAAATGAACACAAACATGATAGATCAAAGTAATGAACACAAACATGATAGATCAAGTAATGAACACAAACATGATAGATCTAGTAATGAACACAAACATGATAGATCAAGTAATGAACACAAACATGATAGATCAAGAAATGAACACAAACATGATAGATCAAGCAGTGAACACAAACATGATAGATCAAGTAATGAACACAAACATGATAGATCAAGCAGTGAACACAAACATGACAGGTCAAGTAATTGACACAAACATGGTAGATCAAGTAATGAACACAAACATGATAGATCAAGCAGTGAACACAAACATGATAGATCAAGCAGTGAACACAAACACATGATAGATCAAACAGTGAACACAAACATGATAGATCAAGTAATGAACACAAACATGATAGATCAAGCAGTGAACACAAACACATGATAGATCAAACAGTGAACACAAACATGATAGATCAAGCAGTGAACACAAACATGATAGATCAAGCAGTGAACACAAACACATGATAGATCAAACAGTGAACACAAACATGATAGATCAAGCAGTGAACACAAACATGATAGATCAAGTAATGAACACAAACATGATAGATCAAGTAATGAACACAAACATGATAGATCAAGTAATGAACACAAACATGATAGATCAAGCAGTGAACACAAACATGATAGATCAAGCAGTGAACACAAACATGATAGATCAAGTAATGAACACAAACATGATAGATCAAGCAGTGAACACAAACATGATAGATCAAGCAGTGAACACAAACACATGATAGATCAAACAGTGAACACAAAAATGATAGATCAAACAGTGAACACAAATATGATAGATCAAGCAGTGAACACAAACATGATAGATCAAGCAGTGAACACAAACATGATAGATCAAACAGTGAACACAAACATGATAGATCAAGCAGTGAACACAAACATGATAGATCAAACAGTGAACACAAACACATGATAGATCATGCAGTGAACACAAACATGATAGATCAAGCAGTGAACACAAACATGATAGATCAAGCAGTGAACACAAACATGATAGATCAAGCAGTGAACACAAACATGATAGATCAAGCAGTGAACACAAACATGATAGATCAAGCAGTGAACACAAACATGATAGATCAAGCAGTGAACACAAACATGATAAATCAAGCAGTGAACACAAACATGATAGATCAAACAGTGAACACAAACATGATAGATCAAGCAGTGAACACAAACATGATAGATCAAGCTGTGAACACAAACATGATAGATTAAGCAGTGAACACAAACATGATAAATCAAGCAGTGAACACAAACATGATAGATCAAGTAATGAACACAAACATGATAGATCAAGTAATGAACACAAACATGATAGATCAAGTAATGAACACAAACATGATAGATCAAGTAATGAACACAAACATGATAGATCAAGCAGTGAACACAAACATGATAGATCAAGTAATGAACACAAACATGATAGATCAAGCAGTGAACACAAACATGATAGATCAAGTAATGAACACAAACATGATAGATCAAGTAATGAACACAAACATGATAGATCAAGTAATGAACACAAACATGATAGATCAAGTAATGAACACAAACATGATAGATCAAGTAATGAACACAAACATGATAGATCAAGTAATGAACACAAACATGATAGATCAAGTAATGAACACAAACATGATAGATCAAGCAGTGAACACAAACGTGATAGATCAAACAGTGAACACAAACAAACAATAGAGTTTAACATACACAGATATTAGAATCCAAAGTTATAAGCTCCATTTACAGAATAATATTTGAAAGAAATCACAGTAATTCCTCTGAAGATGTGTGTAAACAAATGAAAGCACTCAGGTGTTTTCTCCTATTTTTCCCCTGTGGTATTTTTAAAGAATAACCTTCGTGTATAAGCACACGCAAAGGTGAGAAAGCTCTTTTTTGCTCACGATTAAGCTTTACAAAGCTAATTTTTGAGGAGACATGCCTAAAAAAATAACCTTTATCATCTCCATGTGTTCTTCCCCGTTTATCATCTTGTCCCAGTCACCTAGATTTATCCTATTTAAGACATGACTAGAATCTAGTTATGGTATTAGCTTTGTGTCCATGTAGTCAGCGCAGGACCAGCCTGGTGTTCACCACCTACTTTTTTCTTGAGAATATGGTCTTAGTGTATAAATTTGCTGTAAGAGAGAGTCGAGATTAGCGTTCGTAGGTTCGAGTCCACGCCTTGCCCGTCGCTGCTGAGTAAGCCACATCAATTTACTGCTCTACTATTGACATAAAATATACAAACTTTTGGTTCGGCAAGAACACACTTGTTAAAATAAGATGCTACACTTCTCCCAGGCTTTGTTTGTGTATCTTCAAGACCCTTTACCTTCAAGACCCCTTTACCTTCAAGACCCCTTTACCTTCAAGACCCCTTTACCTTCAAGACCCCTTTACCTTCAAGACCCCTTTACCTTCAAGACCCCTTTACCTTCAAGACCCCTTTACCTTCAAGACCCCTTTACCTTCAAGACCCCTTTACCTTCAAGACCCCTTTACCTTCAAAACCCTTTACCTTCAAGTCCATTTACCTTCAAGACCCTTTACCTTCAAGACCCTTTTACCTTCAAGACCGTTTTACCTTCAAAACCCTTTTACCTTCAAGATCCTTTAACCTTCAAAACCCTTTTACCTTCAAGACCCTTTACCTTCAAGACCTTGAAGAGCCTTTACCTTCAAGACCTTGAAGACCCTTTACCTTCAAGACCTTGAAGAGCCTTTACCTTCAAGACCCTTTACCTTCAAGACCCTTTACCTTCAAGACCCTTTAACCTTCAAAACCCTTTTACCTTCAAGATCCTTTAACCTTCAAAACCCTTTTACCTTCAAGACCCTTTACCTTCAAGACCCTTTACCTTCAAGACCCTTTCACCTTCAAGACCCTATACCTTCAAGACCCTTTAAAATTCAAGACCCTTTCACCTTCAAGACCCTTTAACTTCAAGACCCCTTTACCTTCAAGACCCTTTTACCTTCAAGACCCTTTACCTTCAAGACCCTTTACCTTCAAGACCCTTTTACCTTCAAGACCCTTTACCTTCAAGACCCCTTTACCTTCAAGACCCTTTTACCTTCAAGACCCTTTTACCTTCAAGATCCTTTACCTTCAAGACCCTTTACCTTCAAGACCCTTTCACCTTCAAGGCCCTTTCACCTTCAAGACCCTTTTACCTTCAAGACCCTTTACCTTCAAGACCCTTTAAAATTCAAGACCCTTTCACCTTCAAGACCCTTTATCTTCAAGACCCCTTTACCTTCAAGACCCTTTTACCTTCAAGACCCTTTTACCTTCAAGACCCTTTACCTTCAAGACCCTTTAAAATTCAAGACCCTTTCACCTTCAAGACCCTTTACCTTCAAGACCCCTTTGCCTTCAAGAGCCTTTTACCTTCAAGACCCTTTACCTTCAAGACCCTTTGCCTTCAAGACCCTTTACCTTCAAGATCCTTTACTTTCAAGACCCTTTATCTTCGAGACCCTTTACCTTCAAGACCCTTTACTTTCAAGACCCTTTACCTTCAAGACCCTTTACCTTCAAGACCCTTTTACCTTCAAGACCCTTTTACCTTCAAGACCCTTTACCTTCAAGACCCTTTGCCTTCAAGGCCCTTTACCTTCAAGACCTTTTACTTTCAAGACCCTTTATCTTCAAGACCCTTTACCTTCAAGACCCTTTCACCTTCAAGACCCCTTTACCTTCAAGACCCTTTACCTTCAAGTCCCTTTACCTTCAAGACCCTTTACCTTCAAGACCCTTTTACCTTCAAGACCCTTTTACCTTCAAGACCCTTTACCTTCAAGACCCTTTACCTTCAAGACCCTTTACCTTCAAGACCCTTTGCCTTCAAGACCCTTTAAAATTCAAGACCGTTTCACCTTCAAGACCCTTTCACCTTCAAGACCTTTTTACCTTCAAGACCCTCTACCTTCAAGACCCTTTAAAATTCAAGACCCTTTCACCTTCAAGACCCCTTTATCTTCAAGACTCTTTTACCTTCAAGACCCTTTACCTTCAAGACCCTTTACCTTCAAGACCCCTTTACCTTCAAGACCCTTTTACCTTCAAGACCCTTTTACCTTCAAGACCCTTTACCTTCAAGACCCTTTACCTTCAAGACCCTTTACCTTCAAGACCCTTTCACTTTCAAGACCCTTTCACCTTCAAGACCCTTTTACCTTCAAGACCAGTTACCTTCAAGACCCTTTAAAATTCAAGACCCTTTACCTTCAAGACCCCTTTACCTTCAAGACCCTTTTACCTTCAAGACCCTTTTACCTTCAAGACCCTTTAACTTCAAGACCCTTTAAAATTCAACACCCTTTCACCTTCAAGACCCTTTACCTTCAAGACCCTTTACCTTCAAGACCCTTTGCCTTCAAGACCCTTTACCTTCAAGATCCTTTACTTTCAAGACCCTTTATCTTCAAGACCATTTACCTTCAAGACCCTTTTACCTTCAAGACCCTTTACCTTCAAGACCCTTTGCCTTCAAGACCCTTTACCTTCAAGACCCTTTACTTTCAAGACCCTTTATCTTCAAGACCCTTTACCTTCAAGACCCTTTACCTTCAAGACCCCTTTACCTTCAAGACCCTTTAACTTCAAGACCCTTTTACCTTCAAGACCCTTTTACCTTCAAGACCCTTTACCTTCAAAACCCTTTACCTTCAAGACCCTTTACCTTCAAGACCCTTTACCTTCAAGACCCTTTAAAATTCAAGAAACTTTCACCTTCAAGACCCTTTCACCTTCAAGACCTTTTTACCTTCAAGACCCTTTACCTTCAAGACCCTTTAAAATTCAAGACCCTTTCACCTTTAAGACCCTTTACCTTCAAGACCCTTTTACCTTCAAGACCCTTTACCTTCAAGACCCTTTACCTTCAAGACTCTTTGCCTTCAAGATCCTTTGCCTTCAAGACCCTTTAAAATTCAAGACCCTTTCACCTTCAAGACCCATTACCTTCAAGACCCCTTTACCTTCGAGACCCTTTTGCCTTCAAGACCCTTTCACCTTCAAGACCCTTTTACATTCAAGACCCTTTACCTTCAAGACCCTTTAAAATTCAAGACCCTTTCACCTTCAAGACCCTTTACCTTCAAGACCCCTTTACCTTCGAGACCCTCTTACCTTCAAGACCCTTTCACCTTCAAGACCCTTTTACCTTCAAGACCATTTACCTTCAAGACCCTTTAAAATTCAAGACGCTTTCCCCTTCAAGACCCTTTTACCTTCAAGACCCCTTTACCTTCAAGACCCTTTTACTTTCAAGACCCTTTACCTTCAAGACCCTTTACCTTCAAGACCCTTTTACCTTGAAGACCCTTTACCTTCAAGACCCTTTTACCTTCAAGACCCTTTTACCTACAAGACCCTTTACCTTCAAGACCCTTTTACCTTCAATACCCTTTTACCTTCAAGACCCTTTACCTTCAAGACCCTTTACCTACAAGAATTTTACCTTCAAGACCCTTTCACCTTCAAGACCCTTTTACCTTCAAGACCCTTTACCTTCAAGACCCTTTTACCTTCAAGACCCTTTACCTTATAGACCCTTTTACCTTCAACACCCTTTACCTTCAAGACCCTTTACTTTCAAGACCCTTTACCTTCAAGACCCTTTACTTTCAAGACCCTTTACTTTCAAGACCCTTTTACCTTCAAGACCCTTTACCTTCAAGACCCTTTTACCTTCAGGACCCTTTGCCTTCAAGACCCAATACCTTCAAGACCCTTTTACCTTCAAGACCCTTTACCTTCAAGAACCCTTACCTTCAAGACCCTTTATTTTCAAGACCCTTTACTTTCAAAACCCTTTACCTTCAAGACCCTTTACCTTCAAGACCCTTTTACCTTCAAGACCCTTTACCTTCAAGACCCTTTTACCTTGAAGACCCTTTACCTTCAAGACCCTTTCTCCTTCAAGACCCTTTTACCTTCAAGACCCTTTTTCCTTTAAGACCCTTTACCTTCAAGACCCTTTACCTTCAAGACCCTTTCACCTTCAAGACCCTTTTGCCTTCACTATCCTTTACCTTCAAGACCCTTTTCTTTCAAGACCCTTTACTTTCAAGACCCTTTACCTTCAAGACCCTTTAACTTCAAGACCCCTTTACCTTCAAGACCATTTTACTTTCAAGACCCTTTACCTTCAAGATCCTTTACCTTCAAGACCCTTTAACCTTCAAAACCCTTTTACCTTCAAGACCCTTTACCTTCAATACCCTTTGCTTTCAAGACCCTTTTACTTTCAAGACCCTTTACCTTCAAGACCCTTTGCCTTCAAGACCCTTTACCTTCAAGACCCTTTACTTTCAAGACCCTTTACTTTCAAGACCCTTTATCTTCAAGACCCTTTAACTTCAAGACTCCTTTACCTTCAAGACCCTTTTACCTTCAAGACCCTTTACCTTCAAGACCCTTTACCTTCAAGACCCTTTAACCTTCAAAACCCTTTTACCTTCAAGACCCTTTTACCTTCAATACCCTTTGCCTTCAAGACCCTTTTACCTTCAAGACCCTTTACTTTTAAGACCCTTTGCTTCAAGACCCTTTACCTTCAAGACTTCTTTACCTTCAAGACCCTTTTACCTTCAAGACCTTTTACCTTCAAGACCCTTTACCTTCAAGACCCTTTTACCTTCAAGACCCTTTTACCTTGAAGACCCTTTTACCTTCAAGACCCTTTTACCTTCAAGACCCTTTACCTTCCAGACCCTTTTACCTTCAAGACCCTTTTACCTTCAAGACCCTTTTACCTTCAAGACCCTTTACCTTCAAGACCCTTTACCTTCAAGACCCTTTTATTTCAAGACCCTTTTACCTTCAAAACCCTTTTACCTTCAAGACTCTTTTACCTTCAAGACCCTTTTACCTTCAAGACCCTTTACCTTCAAGGCCCTTTTACCTTCAAGACCCTTTTACTTTCAAGACTCTTTTACCTTCAAGACCCTTTTACCTTCAAGACCCTATTACCTTCACGATCCTTTTACCTTCAAGACCCTTTACCTTCAAGACCCTTTTACCTTCAAGACTCTTTTACCTTCAAGACCCTTTTACGTTCAAGACCCTTTTACCTTCAAAACCCTTTTACCTTCAAGACTCTTTTACCTTCAAGATCTCTTTACCTTCAAGATCCTTTTACTTTCAAGACCCTTTTACCTTCAAAACCCTTTTACCTTCAAGACTCTTTTACCTTCAAGACCCTTTTACGTTCAAGACCCTTTACCTTCAAGATATCTTTACCTTCAAGACCCTTTACCTTCACGATCCTTTTACCTTTTTTTTTTACACAGGGTTTGACAAGGTTAAGGATCCCTAGCTTTATTGACAGCTATTTACAGGTTAAGTATTCCTAATTTTATTGGCAAGCTAAGAGCTGTTACCTACATCAGCTCATTTGAAAGCATTTTTATTGTTATGAGACATACAATTAGGAAACAGGATGAAGTTGGAGCCATCTGTGAGCCAGCATTTTCATTTGATCCACTGACTTTATCTCGTTGACATCATTATGCTGTTCGAATGTGTTCCATACTCGAGTCATCCTGGGTATGTATGATCTCAGATGGAGTGATGTTCTGGAGAAGGGTACAGCCAGAGTGAAGTTGCTGCTTTCTGCCCGTCTTGTGGCATAAAAGCTTGTTTCACGCTGTCCTCGAAGTGGATCCAAGTGTGGTATTTTGACAATATTGGCCTTGTACATAACAGTAAGGCCACCCACATCCCTCCTATGTTGAAGGCTCTGCTGAAATGACAGATCTATCCAGGGTGGGTCCAGGCGAGAGATGAGACGTCTTGCTCTGTTCTCTACTCTGTCAAGCAGTCGCAGATGAGAGGGGGGGCAGGCAAACCAAGAAAGTGGAGCATACTCAAGGTGCGAGCGTACTTGTGCCTCGTACAGGATCTTGCAACCCCTACTGTCAAGCAGATGGGAGATACGGCGAAGTGCTGTAAGCTTCCAAGACCCTTTACCTTCAAGACCCTTTACCATCAAGATCTCTTTACCTTCAAGACCCTTTACCTTCAAGACCCTTTTACCTTCAAGACCCTTTACCATCAAGATCTCTTTACCTTCAAGACCCTTTACCTTCAAGACCCTTTTACCTTCAAGACCCTTTACCATCAAGATCTCTTTACCTTCAAGACCCTTTACCTTCAAGACCCTTTTACCTTCAAGACCCTTTACCATCAAGATCTCTTTACCTTCAAGACCCTTTACCTTCAAGACCCTTTTACCTTCAAGACCCTTTACCTTCAAGACCCTTTACCTTCAAGACCCTTTACCTTCAAGACCCTTTTACCTTCAAGACCCTTTACTACCTTCAAGATCTCTTTACCTTCAAGACTCTTTTACCTTCAAGACCCTTTTACCTTCAAGACCCTTTACTACCTTCAAGATCTCTTTACCTTCAAGACTCTTTTACCTTCAAGAACCTTTTACCTTCAAGACCCTTTACCTTCAAGACCCTTTACCTTCAAGACCCTTTTACCTTCAAGACCCTTTTACCTTCAAGACCCTTTACTACCTTCAAGATCTCTTTACCTTCAAGACTCTTTTACCTTCAAGACCCTTTTACCTTCAAGACCCTTTACTACCTTCAAGATCTCTTTACCTTCAAGACTCTTTTACCTTCAAGAACCTTTTACCTTCAAGACCCTTTACCTTCAAGACCCTTTACCATCAAGATCTCTTTACCTTCAAGACCCTTTACCTTCAAGACCCTTTTACCTTCGAGACCCTTTACCTTCAAGACCCTTTTACCTTCAAGACCCTTTACCTTCAAGACCCTTTTACCTTCAAGACCCTTTTACCTTCAAGACCCTTTTACCTTCAAGACCCTTTACCTTCAAGACCCTTTTACCTTCAAGACCCTTTTACCTTCAAGACCCTTTTACCTTCAAGACCCTTTTACCTTCAAGACCCTTTACCTTCAAGATCTCTTTACCTTCAAGACCCTTTTACCTTCAAGACCCTTTTACCTTCAAGACTCTTTTACCTTCAAGACCCTTTTACCTTCAAGACCCTTTTACCTTCAAGACCCTTTTACCTTCAAGACTCTTTTACCTTCAAGACCCTTTTACCTTCAAGACCCTTTACCTTCAAGATCTCTTTACCTTTAAGACCCTTTTACCTTGAAGACCCTTTTACCTTTAAGACCCTTTACCTTCAAGACCCTTTTACCTTCAAGACCCTTTACCATCAAGATCTCTTTACCTTCAAGACCCTTTACCTTCAAGACCCTTTTACCTTCGAGACCCTTTACCTTCAAGACCCTTTTACCTTCAAGACCCTTTTACCTTCAAGACCCTTTTACCTTCAAGACCCTTTACCTTCAAGACCCTTTTACCTTCAAGACCCTTTACCTTCAAGACCCTTTTACCTTCAAGACCCTTTACCTTCAAGACCCTTTATTTCAAGACCCTTTTACCTTCGAGACCCTTTACCTTCATGTCCCTTTTACCTTCAAGACCCTTTACTTTCAAGACCCTTTTACTTTCAAGACCCTTTACCTTCAAGACCCTTTTACCTTCAAGACCCTTTTACCTTCAAGACCCTTTACCTTCAAGACCCTTTTACCTTCAAGACCCTTTACCTTCAAGACCCTTTTACCTTCAAGACCCTTTACCTTCAAGAACCTTTTACCTTCAAGACCCTTTACCTTCAAGACCCTTTTACCTTCAAGACCCTTTACCTTCAAGACCCTTTTACCTTCAAGACCCTTTACCTTCAAGACCCTTTACCTTCAAGACCCTTTTACCTTCGAGACCCTTTACCTTCATGTCCCTTTTACCTTCAAGACCCTTTACTTTCAAGACCCTTTTACTTTCAAGACCCTTTACCTTCAAGACCCTTTACCTTCAAGACCCTTTTACCTTCAAGACCCTTTTACCTTCAAGACCCTTTACCTTCAAGACCCTTTTACCTTCAAGACCCTTTTACCTTCAAGACCCTTTACCTTCAAGACCCTTTTACCTTCAAGACCCTTTACCTTCAAGACCCTTTTACCTTCAAGACCCTTTACCTTCAAGATATTTTTACCTTCAAGATTCTTTATCTTCAAGACCCTTTTACCTTCAAGACCCTTTTACCTTCAAGACCCTTTACCTTCAATACGCTTTTACCTTCAATACCCTTTACCTTCACGACCCTTTACCTTCAAGATCTCATTACCTTCAAGACCCTTTACCTTGAAGACCCTTTTACCTTCAAGACCCTTTACCTTCAAGACCCTTTTACCTTCAAGACCCTTTACCTTCAAGACCCTTTTACCTTCGAGACCCTTTACCTTCATGTCCCTTTTACCTTCAAGACCCTTTACTTTCAAGACCCTTTTACTTTCAAGACCCTTTACCTTCAAGACCCTTTTACCTTCAAGACCCTTTTACCTTCAAGACCCTTTACCTTCAAGACCCTTTTACCTTCAAGACCCTTTACCTTCAAGACCCTTTTACCTTCAAGACCCTTTACCTTCAAGAACCTTTTACCTTCAAGACCCTTTACCTTCAAGACCCTTTTACCTTCAAGACCCTTTACCTTCAAGACCCTTTTACCTTCAAGACCCTTTACCTTCAAGACCCTTTACCTTCAAGACCCTTTTACCTTCGAGACCCTTTACCTTCATGTCCCTTTTACCTTCAAGACCCTTTACTTTCAAGACCCTTTTACTTTCAAGACCCTTTACCTTCAAGACCCTTTACCTTCAAGACCCTTTTACCTTCAAGACCCTTTTACCTTCAAGACCCTTTACCTTCAAGACCCTTTTACCTTCAAGACCCTTTTACCTTCAAGACCCTTTACCTTCAAGACCCTTTTACCTTCAAGACCCTTTACCTTCAAGACCCTTTTACCTTCAAGACCCTTTACCTTCAAGATATTTTTACCTTCAAGATTCTTTATCTTCAAGACCCTTTTACCTTCAAGACCCTTTTACCTTCAAGACCCTTTACCTTCAAGACCCTTTTACCTTCAATACGCTTTTACCTTCAATACCCTTTACCTTCAAGATCTCATTACCTTCAAGACCCTTTACCTTGAAGACCCTTTTACCTTCAAGACTCTTTACCTTCAAGAACCTTTTACCTTCAAGACCCTTTAGCTTCAAGACCCCTTTACCTTCAAGAGTCTTTACCTTCAAGACCCTTTACCTTCAAGGCCATTTTACCTTCAAGAACCTTTTACCTTCAAGACCCTTTAGCTTCAAGACCCCTTTACCTTCAAGAGTCTTTACCTTCAAGACTCTTTACCTTCAAGACCCTTTACCTTCAAGACCCTTTTACCTTCAAGACCCTTTTACCTTCAAGACCCTTTACCTTCAAGACCCTTTTACCTTCAAGACCCTTTACCTTCAAGACCCTTTACCTTCAAGACCCTTTTACCTTCAAGACCCTTTACCTTCAAGACCCTTTAGCTTCAAGACCCCTTTACCTTCAAGACCCTTTACCTTCAAGACCCTTTAGCTTCAAGACCCTTTACCTTCAAGACCCTTTAGCTTCAAGACCCCTTTACCTTCAAGACCCTTTACCTTCAAGACCCTTTACCTTCAAGACCCTTTAGCTTCAAGACCCCTTTACCTTCAAGACCCTTTACCTTCAAGACCCTTTAGCTTCAAGACCCTTTACCTTCAAGACCCTTTAGCTTCAAGACCCCTTTACCTTCAAGACCCTTTACCTTCAAGACCCTTTAGCTTCAAGACCCTTTACCTTCAAGACCCTTTACCTTCAAGACCCTTTAGCTTCAAGACCCTTTTACCTTCAATACCCTTTACCTTCAAGACCCTTTACCTTCAAGACCCTTTACCTTCAAGACCCTTTACCTTCAAGACCCTTTAGCTTCAAGACCCCTTTACCTTCAAGACCCTTTACCTTCAAGACCCTTTAGCTTCAAGACCCTTTACCTTCAAGACCCTTTAGCTTCAAGACCCCTTTACCTTCAAGACCCTTTACCTTCAAGACCCTTTAGCTTCAAGACCCTTTACCTTCAAGACCCTTTACCTTCAAGACCCTTTAGCTTCAAGACCCTTTTACCTTCAATACCCTTTACCTTCAAGACCCTTTACCTTCAAGACCCTTTACCTTCAAGACCCCTTTACCTTCAAGACCCTTTACCTTCAAGACCCTTTACCTTCAAGACCCTTTAGCTTCAAGACCCCTTTACCTTCAAGACCCTTTACCTTCAAGACCCTTTACCTTCAAGACCCCTTTACCTTCAAGACCCTTTACCTTTAAGACCCTTTACCTTCAAGACCCTTTAGCTTCAAGACCCCTTTACCTTCAAGACCCTTTACCTTCAAGACCCTTTAGCTTCAAGACCCTTTACCTTCAAGACCCTTTAGCTTCAAGACCCCTTTACCTTCAAGACCCTTTACCTTCAAGACCCTTTAGCTTCAAGACCCTTTACCTTCAAGACCCTTTACCTTCAAGACCCTTTAGCTTCAAGACCCTTTTACCTTCAATACCCTTTACCTTCAAGACCCTTTACCTTCAAGACCCTTTACCTTCAAGACCCTTTACCTTCAAGACCCTTTAGCTTCAAGACCCCTTTACCTTCAAGACCCTTTACCTTCAAGACCCTTTACCTTCAAGACCCTTTAGCTTCAAGACCCTTTACCTTCAAGACCCTTTTACCTTCAAGACCCTTTACCTTCAAGAGTCTTTACCTTCAAGAGTCTTTACCTTCAAGACCCTTTTACCTTCAAGACCCTTTTACCTTCAAGACCCTTTACCTTCAAGACCCTTTACCTTCAAGACCCTTTAGCTTCAAGACCCTTTACCTTCAAGACCCTTTACCTTCAAGACCCTTTACCTTCAAGACCCTTTAGCTTCAAGACCCTTTACCTTCAAGACCCTTTTACCTTCAAGACCCTTTACCTTCAAGACCCTTTAGCTTCAAGACCCTTTTACCTTCAATACCCTTTACCTTCAAGACCCTTTACCTTCAAGACCCTTTACCTTCAAGACCCTTTAGCTTCAAGACCCTTTACCTTCAAGACCCTTTTACCTTCAAGACCCTTTACCTTCAAGAGTCTTTACCTTCAAGAGTCTTTACCTTCAAGAGTCTTTACCTTCAAGACCCTTTTACCTTCAAGACCCTTTACCTTCAAGAGTCTTTACCTTCAAGAGTCTTTACCTTCAAGAGTCTTTACCATTAAACTTTCAAATAAACATAATAAGTCATGTTAACTACCTTGACAGTGCATAGTGACATGAGAGAAGCACACTCACTTCAATATGGAACATGATATATACACTGTGAACCGTATGTCTCTAGATGTATATAGTAGACTGAGAACCATGTCTCTCAGTGTATATACACTGAGAGACAGATTTTAATCTACATTTTGTGTCTGAGATATTGTTGACTTGTGATGAACAAGTCAGACGTAGCCTTAATGTCCCGTTGTGTACTCGATAGTCTTTGATCTTAACTCCCTACATGTAACGTGAAGCTTACGCAGTTTCTGCTTTCATTAATCTGCGCGAAACGTCGTTAATCAGGGTACTCGCTGCTTCCCTCATTTACTGCAGGATATAAAAGTTAAAAGTATTGTGTGCCAGCTGGTGGTGTGTGGCAGGTGTTGACAACTGTCTGCCAGCTGGTGGTGTGTGGCAGGTGTTGACAACTGTCTGCCAGCTGGTGGTGTGTGGCAGGTGTTGACAGCTGTCTGCCAGCTGGTGGTGTGTGGCAGGTGTTGACAACTGTCTGCCAGCTGGTGGTGTGTGGCAGGTGTTGACAACTGTCTGCCAGCTGGTGGTGTGTGGTAGATGTTGACAGCTGTCTGCCAGCTGGTGGTGTGTGGCAGGTGTTGACAGCTGTCTGTCAGCTGGTGGTGTGTGGCAGGTGTTGACAGCTGTCTGTCAGCTGGTGGTGTGTGGCAGGTGATCACAGCTGTCTGCCAGCTGATCATAGTTCTGTAATATGGCTTAACTAATCTATAGTCTCATAATATACAGGGCTGGATAATATAGCATGAGCGCCTGCTGATTAAACTCTCCAGTCATAATTATCTGTTTAAATGTGTTACAGGTACCTTTAGAGTTATCTTCCAAGACGATAACGCACCAATGCACACCGCTAGAGTTGTTCAGAATTGTCATGGACAACATAAAAGTGAAATGGAACATTTCGATTTCCCTCAACAATCACCGGATCAAATATTATGGAACATCTGTGAAGTCAGTAGGAACAACAAGTCTGTCACGGATTTCCTGCACCGTCGTCTTGGGAGGAGTTAGTGCAGATTTTGCTTCAAGAATTGTTCAAAATACCCTTTAAATACTGTTCCCATGTTATATGAATCAATTCCTTAACGAATTGGTGCTGTTTTAGTGGGAAATGGAGGATCAACTCCATATTGAAAAAAATGTTATGGAACATTACTTTGTCCTGGCCTTGGAGAATGTTATGTTGTTAACGCTGTCTGTCCAGTCAGGGATCCCTGTTGTTGTAGACAAGCAAGTCTACACCACCTAGTGGTAGTAGACCACACTCTACCTTCCTATCTGATACTGGAACACACTCTACCTTCCTACCTGATACTGGAACACACTCTACCTTCCTACCTGATACTAAAACACACTCTACCTTCCTACATGATACTAGTAGAACACACTCTACCTTCCTACCTGATACTAGTAGAGCACAATCTACCTTCCTACCTGACACTAAAAGACACTCTACCTTCCTATCTGACACTAAAACACACTCTACCTTCCTACCTGACACTAAAACACACTCTACCTTCCTACCTGATACTAGTAGAGCACACTCTACCTTCCTACCTGATACTGGAACACACTCTACCTTCCTACCTGATACTGGAACACACTCTACCTTCCTACCTGATACTGGAACACACTCTACCTTCCTACCTGATATTAGAACACACTCTACCTTCCTACCTGACACTAGAAGAACACACTCTACCTTCCTATCTGATACTGGAACACACTCTACCTTCCTATCTGATACTGGAACACACTCTACCTTCCTACCTGATATTAGAACACACTCTACCTTCCTACCTGATACTAGAACACACTCTACCTTCCTACCTGATATTAGAACACACTCTACCTTCCTACCTGATACTAGAACACACTCTACCTTCCTATCTGATATTAGAACACACTCTACCTTCCTACCTGATACTAGAGCACACTCTACCTTCCTACCTGATATTAGAACACACTCTACCTTCATACCTGATACTAGAAGAACACACTCTACCTTCCTATCTGATACTGGAACACACTCTACCTTCCTACCTGATACTAGAAGAACACACTCTACCTTCCTACCTGATACTAGAACACACTCTACCTTCCTACCTGATATTAGAACACACTCTACCTTCCTACATGATACTAGAACACACTCTACCTTCCTACCTGATATTAGAACACACTCTACCTTCCTACCTGATACTAGAGCACACTCTACCTTCCTACCTGATATTAGAACACACTCTACCTTCCTACCTGATACTAGAAGAACACACTCTACCTTCCTATCTTATACTAGTAGAACACACTCTACCTTCCTAACTGATACTAGTAGAACACACTCTACCTTCCTACCTGATATTGGAACACACTCTACCTTCCTACCTGATACTAGTAGAACACACTCTACCTTCCTATCTGATACTGGAACATACACTACCTTCCTACCTGATATTAGAACACACTCTATCTTCCTACCTGATACTAGAAGAACACACTCTACCTTCCTATCTGATACTGGAACACACTCTACCTTCCTATCTGATACTGGAACACACTCTACCTTCCTACCTGATATTAGAACACACTCTACCTTTCTATCTGATACTGGAACACACTCTACCTTCCTATCTGATATTAGAACACACTCTACCCTCCTACCTGATACTAGAAGAACAAACTCTACCTTTCTACCTGATACTAGAACACACTCTACATTCCTGCCTGATACTGGAACACACTCTACCTTCCTATCTTATATTAGAACACACTCTACATTCCTGCCTGATACTGGAACACACTCTACCTTTCTACCTGATACTAGAACACACTCTACATTCCTGCCTGATACTGGAACACACTCTACCTTCCTACCTGATACTGGAACACACTCTACCTTACTACCTGATATTAGAACACACTCTACCTTCCTACCTGATACTAGAAGAACACACTCTACCTTCCTATCTGATACTGGAACACACTCTACCTTCCTACCTGATATTAGAACACACTCTACCTTCCTACCTGATACTAGAAAACACTCTACCTTCCTACCTGATATTAGAACACACTCTACCTTCCTACCTGATACTAGAAAACACTCTACCTTCCTACCTGATATTAGAACACACTCTACCTTCCTACCTGATACTAGAACACACTTTACATTCCTACCTGATATTAGAACACACTCTACCTTCCTATCTGGTACTGGAACACACTCTACCTTCCTACCTGATACTAGTAGAACACACTCTACCTTCCTACCTGATACTAGTAGAACACACTCTACCTTCCTACCTGATACTGGAACACACTCTACCTTCCTACCTGATACTAGTAGAACACACTCTACCTTCCTATCTGATACTGGAACACACTCTACATTCCTACCTGATATTAGAACACACTCTACCTTCCTACATGATACTAGAAGAACACACTCTACCTTCCTATCTGATACTGGAACACACTCTACCTTCCTATCTGATACTGGAACACACTCTACCTTCCTACCTGATATTAGAACACACTCTACCTTTCTATCTGATACTGGAACACACTCTACCTTCCTATCTGATACTGGAACACACTCTACCTTCCTATCTTATATTAGAACACACTCTACCTTCCTACCTGATACTAGAAGAACACACTCTACCTTTCTACCTGATACTAGAACACACTCTATATTCCTCTCTGATACTGGACACACTCTACCTTCCTACCTGATACTAGAAGAACACACTCTACCTTCCTACCTGATACTAGTGGAACACACTCTACCTTCATACCTGATATTAGAACACACTCTACCTTCCTACCTGATACTAGAAAAACACACTCTACCTTCCTACCTGATACTAGAACACACTCTACATTCCTGCCTGATACTGGAACACACTCTTCCTTCCTACCTGATATCAGAACACACTCTACCTTCCTACCTGATAGTAGAACGCACTCTGCCTCCCCACTGCAGCCTCCAGGTCGTAACTTATAAGGGACGTGTACTGGGAAAGTGACACTGGTTGTGATCCGTCAAGAATCACATCGAAAGGTTCGTCAGGATACATTTCCATCCAGAGTTTCCGAGTTCTCTTGTGAGCCTTCTTCAGCGCCTGCAAGAAACCAATGCTGTCTGAGACCGACTGAGAATGGCGTAGTTCAAAACAAGTTTGATCATTTGTGTCTGTTTGAAAGTCATGAGATGATGTGGGATGTTGATCAATAATAACTGAGTAATATAGGAGGTTGTAATGTTGTAAAGTGAGAACAGTAAAGACCCACGAGTGAAGTTAGTAATATAATTAGCAATACTAAGGTCATGTTCACAGCATTAACACTAGCTGGAGTGAAGGCAACAAACTTATATTTAACCAACGTGGACCGATTTACAGCCAACATTACGACACCTTCAGTTCAGAGATCTAGTGTTTGAACGATGGCAGTCTCTTCTGTATAAGAGACATTGTTTGTTCTGTCTGCCAGACACCTGGTGTGTACGGTCTGTTACACACCTGGTGTGTACGGTCTGCTACACACCTGGTGTGTACGGTCTGCTACACACCTGGTGTGTACGGTCTGCTACACACCTGGTGTGTACTGTCTGTTACACACCTGGTGTGTACGGTCTGTTACACACCTGGTGTGTACAGTCTGCTACACACCTGGTGTGTATGGTCTCTTACACACCTGGTGTGTACAGTCTGCTACACACCTGGTGTGTACAGTCTGCTACACACCTGGTATGTACGGTCTACTACACACCTGATGTGTGTGGTGTCTTGATAAAAATGTTGCTAGAGATTAGCTAGAAATCACACTAGAACGTTTATAAACAAGGGAACAAGCTGTACGGGCTGGGCTAGTTGGTTAGAGAATTAGCCTGCTAGTTATGGGACTAGTTTAAGTAGATGAGTCTAGTCCAGTTTGTTCCCTAGTTAAGATATGATTAGTTGCGATTTTTAACAAGGGGAGAGTTAGTCACCAAGGATAAACCAGGGTAGGGAGAGTTAGTCACCCAGGATAAACCAGGGTAGGGAGAGTTAGTCACCCAGGATAAACCAGGGTAGGGAGAGTTAGTCACCCAGGATAAACCAGGGTAGGGAGAGTTAGTCACCCAGGATAAACCAGGGTAGGGAGAGTTACTCACCCAGGATAAACCAGGGTAGGGAGAGTTAGTCACCCAGGATAAACCAGGGAAGGGAGACTTAGTCACCCAGGATAACATAGGGTAGGGAGAGTCAGTCACCCAGGATAACCCAGGGTAGGGAGAGTTAGTCACCCAGGAAAACCCAGGGTAGGGAGAGTTAGTCACCCAGTATAAACCAGGGTAGGGAGACTTAGTCACCCAGGATAACCCAGGGTAGGGAGAGTTAGTCACCCAGGATAACCCAGGGTAGGGAGAGTTAGTCACCGAGGATAACCCAGGGTAGGGAGATTTAGTCACTCAGGATAACCCAGGGTAGGGAGTGTTAGTCACCCAGGATAACCCAGGGTAGGGAGATTTAGTCACCCAGGATATCCCAGGGTAGGGAGTGTTAGTCACCCAGGATAACTCAGGGTAGGGAGGGTTAGTCACCCAGGATAACCCAGGGTAGGGAGTGTTAGTCACCCAGGATAACCCAGGGTAGGGAGGGTTAGTCACCCAGGATAACCCAGGATAGGGAGTGTTAGTCACCCAGGATAACTCAGGGTAGGGAGGGTTAGTCACCCAGGATAACCCAGGGTAGGGAGTGTTAGTCACCCAGGATAACCCAGGGTAGGGAGTGTTAGTCACCCAGGATAACCCAGGGTAGGGAGTGTTAGTCACCCAGGATAACCCAGGGTAGGGAGTGTTAGTCACCCAGGATAACCCAGGGTATGGAGTGTTAGTCACCCAGGATAACCCATGATATGGAGTGTTAGTCACCCAGGATAATCAAGGGTAGGGAGGGTTAATCACCCAGGATAACCCAGGGTAGGGAGTGTTAGTCACCCAGGATAACCCAGGGTAGGGAGTGTTAGTCACCCTGGATAATCCAGGGTAGGGAGTGTTAGTCACCCAGGATAAATCAGGGTAGGGAGTGTTAGTCACCCAGGATAACCCAGGGTAGGGAATGTTAGTCACCCAGGATAACCAAGGGTAGGGAGGGTTAATCACCCAGGATAACCCAGGGTAGGGAGTGTTAGTCACACAGGATAACGCAGGGTAGGGAGTGTTAGTCACCCAGGATAATCCAGGGTAGGGAGTGTTAGTCACCCAGGATAACCCCGGGCAGGGAGTGTTAGTCACACAGGATAACGCAGGGTAGGGAGTGTTAGTCACCCAGGATAATCCAGGGTAGGGAGTGTTAGTCACCCAGGATAACCCCGGGCAGGGAGTGTTAGTCACCCAGGATAACCCAGGGTAGGTAGGGTTAGTCATCCAGGATAACCCAGGGTAGGGAGGGTTAGTCACCCAGGATAACCCAGGGTAGGGAGGGTTAGTCACCCAGGATAACCCAGGGTAGGGAGTGTTAGTCACCCAGGATAACCCAGGGTATTGAGTGTTAGTCACCGAGAATAACCCAGGGTAGGTAGGGTTAGTCATCCAGGATAACCCAGGGTAGGGAGTGTTAGTCACCCAGGATAACCCAGGGTTGGGAGTGTTTGTCACCCAGGATAACCCAGGGTAGTGAGGGTTAGTCACCCAGGATAACCCAGGGTAGGGAGGGTCAGTCACCCAGGATAACCCTGGGTAGGGAGGGTTAGTCATCCATGATAACTCGGGGTAGGGAGGGTTAGCCACCCAGGATAACCCAGGGTAGGCAGTGTTAGTCACCCAGGATAACCCAGGGTAGGGAGTGTTAGTCACCCAGGATAACCCAGGGTAGGGAGGGTTAGTCACCCAGGATAACCCAGGGTAGGGAGTGTTAGTCACCCAGGATAACCCAGGGTAGAAAGTGTTAATCACCAAGGATAACCCAGGGCAGGGAGTGTTAGTCACCCAAGATAACTCGGGGTAGGGAGGGTTAGTCACCCAGGATAACCCAGTGTAGGGAGTGTTAGTCACCCAGGATAACCCAGGGTTGGGAGGGTGAGTCGCCTAGGATAACCCAAGCTAGGTAGGGTTAGTCACCTAGGACAACCCAAGATAGGGAGTGTTAGTCACCCAGGATAACCCAGGGTAGTGAGAGTTATTCACCCAGGATAACCCAGGGTAAGGAGGGTTAGTCACCCAGGATAACCCTGGGTAGGGAGGTTAGTCACCCAGGATAACCCAGTGTAGGGAGTGTTAGCCACCCAGGATAAACCAGGGTTTACGAGGGTTAATCACCAAGGATAACCCAGGGTAGGGAATGTTAGTCACCCAGGATAACCCAGGGTAGGGAGGGTTAGTCACCCAAGATAACCCAGGGTAGGGAGAGTTAGTCACCCAGGAAAACCCAGGGTATGGAGTGTTAGTCACCCAGGATAACCCAGGGTAGGGAGTGTTAGTCACCCAGGATAACCCAGGTTAGGGAGGGTTAGTCACCCAGGAAACCCAGGGTATGGAGGGTTAGTCACCCAGGATAATCCAGGGTAGGGAGTGTTAGTCAACCAGGATAACCCAGGGCAGGGAGGGTTAGTCACCCAGGATAACACAGGGTAGGGAGTGTAAGGCCCCCAGGATAACCCAGGGTAAGGAGGGTTAGACACCCAGGATAACCCAGGGTAGGGACGGTTAGTCACCCAGGATTACCCAGGGTAGGGAGTGTTAGTCACCCAGGATAACCCAGGGTAGGGAGTGTTAGTGACCCATGATAACCCAGGGTAGGGAGTGTTAGTCACCCAGGATAACCCAGGGTAGGGAGGGTTAGTCACCCAGGATAACTCAGGGTAGGGAGGGTTATTCACCCAGGATAACCCAGGGTAGGGAGGGTTAGTCACCAAGGATAACCCAGGGTAGGGAGTGTTAGTCACACAGGATAACTCAGAGTAGGGAGTGTTAGTCACCCAGGATAACTCGGGGTAGGGAGTGTTAGTCACCCAGGATAACCCATGGTGGGGAGTGTTAGTCACCCAGGATAACCCAGGGTAGGGAGTGTTAGTCACCCAGGATAACTCGGGGTAGGGAGTGTTAGTCACCCTGGATAACCCATGGTATGGAGTGTTAGTGATCCAGGATAACCCAGGGTAGGGAGAGTTAGTCACCCAGGATAACGCAGG
Organism: Cherax quadricarinatus; assembly: GCF_038502225.1. Classification (NCBI taxonomy): domain Eukaryota; kingdom Metazoa; phylum Arthropoda; class Malacostraca; order Decapoda; family Parastacidae; genus Cherax; species Cherax quadricarinatus. The sequence goes on along the minus strand of NC_091302.1, from coordinate 384,066 downwards.
GTAGGGAGTGATAGTCACCCAGGATAACCCAGGGTAGGGAGTGTTACTCACCCAGGATAACCCATGGTAGGGAGTGTTAGTCACCCAGGAAAACCCAGGGTAGGTAGGGTTAGTCACCCAGGATAACCCAGGGTAGGGAGTGTTAGTCACCCAGGATAACCCAGGGTAGGGAGGGTGAGTCGCCTAGGATAACCCAAGCTAGGTAGGGTTAGTCACCCAGGATAACCCAAGGTAGGGAGTGTTAGTCACCCAGGATAACCCAGGGTAGTGAGAGTTAGTCACCCAGGATAACCCAGGGTAGGGAGGGTTAGTCACCCAGGATAACCCTGGGTAGGGAGGGTTAGTCACCCAGGATAACCCAGTGTAGGGAGTGTTAGCCACCCAGGATAACCCAGGGTTTACGAGGGTTAATCACCCAGGATAACCCAGGGTAGGGAATGTTAGTCACCCAGGATAACCCAGGGTAGGGAGGGTTAGTCACCCAGGATAACCCAGGGTAGGGAGAGTTAGTCACCCAGGATAACCCAGGGTATGGAGTGTTAGTCACCCAGGATGACCCAGGGTAGGGAGTGTTAGTCACCCAGGATAACCCAGGGTAGGGAGGGTTAGTCACCCAGGAAACCCAGGGTAGGGAGGGTTAGTCACCCAGGATAATCCAGGGTAGGGAGTGTTAGTCAACCAGGATAACCCAGGGCAGGGAGGGTTAGTCACCCAGGATAACACAGGGTAGGGAGTGTTAGGCCCCCAGGATAACCCAGGGTAAGGAGGGTTTGTCACCCAGGATAACCCAGGGTAGGGACGGTTAGTCACCCAGGATTACCCAGGGTAGGGAGTGTTAGTCACCCAGGATAACCCAGGGTAGGGAGTGTTAGTGACCCATGATAACCCAGGGTACTGAGTGTTAGTCACCCAGGATAACCCAGGGTAGGGAGGGTTAGTCACCCAGGATAACTCAGGGTAGGGAGTGTCAGTCACCCAGGATAACCCCGGGTAGGGAGAGTCAGTCACCCAGGATAACCCAGGGTAGGGGGTGTTAGTCGCCCAGGATAACCCAGAGTAGGGAGAGTTAGTCACCCAGGATAACCCAGTGTTGGGAGTGTTAGTCACCCAGGATAACTCGGGGTAGGAAGTGCTAGTCACCCTGGATAACCCAGGGTAGGGAGGGTTAATCACCCAGGATAAACCAGGGTTGGTAGGGTTAATCACCCAGCATAACCCAGGGTAGGGAGGGTTAGTCACCAAGGATAACCCAGGGTAGGGAGGGTTAGTCACCCAGGATAACCCGGGGTTGGGACTGTTAGTCACCCAGGATAAGCCAGGGTAGGGAGGGTTAGTCATCCATGATAACTCGGGGTAGGGAGGGTTAGCCACCCAGGATAACCCAGGGTAGGCAGTGTTAGTCACCCAGGATAACCCAGGGTAGGGAGTGTTAGTCACCCAGGATAACCCAGGGTAGGGAGGGTTAGTCACCCAGGATAACCCAGGGTAGGGAGTGTTAGTCACCCAGGATAACACAGGGTAGAAAGTGTTAGTCACCAAGGATAACCCAGGGCATGGAGTGTTAGTCACCCAGGATAAGTCGGGGTAGGGAGTGTTAGTCACCCAGGATAACCCAGTGTAGGGAGTGTTAGTCACCCAGGATAACCCAGGGTTGGGAGGGTTAGTCACCCAGGATAACCCAGGGTAGGGAGTGTTAGTCACCCAGGATAACCCAGGGTAGGGAGTGTTAGTCACCCAGGATAACCCAGGGTAGGGAGGGTTAGTCACCCAGGATAACCCAGGGTAGGGAGGGTTAGTCACCCAGGATAACCCAGGGTAGGGAGTGTTAGTCACCCAGGATAACTCAGGGTATTGAGTGTTAGTCACCGAGGATAACGCAGGGTAGGTAGGGTTAGTCATCCAGGATAACCCAGGGTAGGGAGTGTTAGTCACCCAGGATAACCCAGGGATGGGAGTGTTTGTCACCCAGGATAACCCAGGGTAGTGAGGGTTAGTCACCCAGGATAACCCAGGGTAGGGCGGGTCAGTCACCCAGGATAACCCTGGGTAGGGAGGGTTAGTCATCCATGATAACTCGGGGTAGGGAGGGTTAGCCACCCAGGATAACCCAGGGTAGGCAGTGTTAGTCACCCAGGATAACTCAGGGTAGGGAGTGTTAGTCACCCACGATAACCCAGGGTAGGGAGTGTTAGTCACCCAGGATAACCCAGGGTAGGGAGTGTTAGTCACCCACGATAACCCAGGGTAGGGAGTGTTAGTCACCCAGGATAACCCAGGGTAGAAAGTGTTAGTCACGAAGGATAACTCAGGGTAGGGAGTGTTAGTCACCCAGGATAACCCAGGGTAGGGAGTGTTAGTCACCCAGGATAACCCAGGGTAGAAAGTGTTAGTCACGAAGGATAACCCAGGGCATGGAGTGTTAGTCACCCAGGATAACTCGGGGTAGGGAGGGTTAGTCACCCAGGATAACCCAAGGTAGGGAGTGTTAGTCACCCAGGATAACCCAGGGTAGGGAGTGTTAGTCACCCAGGATAACCCAGGGTAGGGAGGGTTAGTCACCCAGGATAACCCAGGGTAGGGAGTGTTAGTCACCCAGGATAACCCAGGGTAGAAAGTGTTAATCACCAAGGATAACCCAGGGCAGGGAGTGTTAGTCACCCAAGATAACTCGGGGTAGGGAGGGTTAGTCACCAGGATAACCCAGTAGGGAGTGTTAGTCACCCAGGATAACCCAGGGTAGGGTGAGTCGCCTAGGATAACCCAAGCTCACCTAGGACAACCCAAGATAGGGAGTGTTAGTCACCCAGGATAACCCAGGGTAGGGAGTGGATAACCCAGGGTAGGATCACCCAGGATAACCCAGGGTAGGGAGGTTAGTCACCCAGGATAACCCAGTGTAGGGAGTGTTAGCACCCAGGATAACCAGGGTTTACGAGGGTTAATCACCAAGGATAACCCAGTGTAGGGAGTGTTAGTCACCCAGGATAACCCAGGGTAGGGAGGGTTAGTCACCCAAGATAACCCAGGGTAGGGAGTGTTAGTCACCCAGGATAACCCAGGGTAGGGAGTGTTAGTCACCCAGGATAACCCAGGGTAGGGAGTGTTAGTCACCCAGGATAACCCAGGGTAGGGAGGGTTAGTCACCCAGGATAACCCAGGGTAGGGAGTGTTAGTCACCCAGGATAACTCAGGGTAGGGAGTGTTAGTCACCCAGGATAACCCAGGGTAGGGAGTGTTAGTCACCCAGGATAACCCAGGGTAGGGAGTGTTAGTCACCCAGGATAACCCAGGGTAGGGAGTGTTAGTCACCCAGGATAACCCAGGGTAGGGAGGGTTAGTCACCCAGGATTACCCAGGGTAGGGAGTGTTAGTCACCCAGGATAACCCAGGGTAGGGAGTGTTAGTGACCCATGACAACCCAGGGTAGGGACTGTTAGTCACCCAGGATAACCCAGGGTAGGGAGTGTTAGTCACCCAGGATACCCCAGGGTAGGGAGGGTTAGTCACCCAGGATAACTCAGGGTAGGGAGGGTTATTCACCCAGGATAACCCAGGGTAGGGAGTGTTAGTCACCCAGGATAACAAAGGGTAGGGTATGTTAGCAACCCAGGATAACCCATTGTAGGGAATGTTAGTTACCCTTGATAACCGAGGGTAGGGAGTGTTAGTCACCAGGATAACCCAGGGTAGGGAGTGTTAGTCACCAGAATAACCCATGGTAGGGAATGTTACTCACCCAGGATAACCAAGGGTAGGGAATGTTAGTCACCCAGGATAACTCAGGGTAGGGAGTGTTAGTCACCCAGGATAACTCAGTGTAGGGAGTGTTAGTCACCCAGGATAAGCCAGGGTAGGGAGTGTTAGTCACCCAGGATAAGCCAGGGTAGGGAATGTTAGTCACCCAGGATAACCCAGGGTAGGGAGGGTTAGTCACCCAGGATAACCCAGGGTAGAGAGGGTTAGCTACCCAGGATAACCCATGGTAGAGAGGGTTAGCTACCCAGGATAACCCATGGTAGAGAGGGTTAGCTACCCAGGATAACCCATGGTAGAGAGGGTTAGCTACCCAGGATAACCCATGGTAGAGAGGGTTAGCTACCCAGGATAACCCATGGTAGAGAGGGTTAGCTACCCAGGATAACCCATGGTAGAGAGGGTTAGCTACCCAGGATAACCCATGGTAGAGAGGGTTAGCTACCCAGGATAACCCATGGTAGAGAGGGTTAGCTACCCAGGATAACCATGACAGCCTCAGTAGTAGCAGCCCACACCTGCTGACCCCTGCTCACCTAGCAGTAAGTAGGTACTTGCGTGGTAGTCATCTTACACCTGCTGTCACTTTTCACCTAGCAGTAAGTAGGTACTTGGGTGTTAGTCACCTTACACCCGCTGTCACTGTTCACCAAATGTAAGTAGGTACCTGGGTGTTACTCACCTTACACCTACTGTCACTGTTCACCTAGCAGTAAGTTGGTACCTGGGTGTTGGTCACCTTACATAAGGTAAGGTATGATAACAGGTCAAGCACCATATGCAACAGATATCAGGTCCCTAAATGCTGCAACTGACAAAATATCAACGTCAGTTGCCAGGTTCAAACGTCAGCTTCTAGCTTCAAACGTCAGATACAAGCTTCAAAGGTCAGCTTTGAGCTTCAATGTTAAGAAACAAGCTTCAACTCACCTTCAGCTTGAAAAGCTTGTGGTCAACAATCTGGCCAACAATGTTGTGACAGTCTCGTACATAGTGTTCAGGAGCCAGCATGTGCACGTACCAGACCCAGTGTACGTCTGACGGAGGCGCCAGGATCTTCTCTGTGCAGTTAGCAGCCAGAGGCAGCCAGAGTAGCTCATACCTGCAACACCCGTGTTATTGTTAGCAGCCAGAGTAGCTCATACCTGCAACACCCGTGTTATTGTTAGCAGCCAGAGTAGCTCATACCTGCAACACCCGTGTTATTGTTAGCAGCCAGAGTAGCTCATACCTGCAACTCCCGCGTTATTGTCAGCAGCCAGAGTAGCTCATACCTGCAACACCCGCGTTATTGTTAGCAGCCAGAGTAGCTCATACCTGCAACACCCGCGTTATTGTTAGCAGCCAGAGTAGCTCATACCTGCAACACTCGCGTTATTGTTAGCAGCCAGAGTAGCTCATACCTGCAACACTCGCGTTATTGTTAGCAGCCAGAGTAGCTCATAGCTACAGTCAGAGGAAGCCAGTAGTAGTAATAGTAATAGTGGTAATAATAGTAGTAACAGTAGTAGTAGTTGTATTAGTAACAGTAGTAGTAATAATAGTAGTAGTAATAATAGTAGTAGTAATAATAGTAGTAGTAATAATAGTAGCAGTAATAATAGTAGCAGTAATAATAGTAGTAGTAATAATAGTAGTAGTAATAATAGTAGTAGTAATAATAGTAGTAGTAATAATAGTAGTAGTAATAATAATAGTAGTAATAATAGTAGTAGTAATAATAGTAGTAGTAATAATAGTAGTAGTAATAATAGTAGTAGTGATAATAGTAGTAGTGATAATAATAGTAGTGATAATAGTAGTAGTAATAATAGTAGTAGTAGCAATAGTAGTAGTAATAATATTAATAGTAATAGTAGTAGTAGTAATAATAGTAGTAGTAATAATAGTAGTAGTAATAATAGTAGCAGAAATAATAGTAGTAATGGTGGTGGTAATGTGATGGTAGTAATAATGCGTCAAGTAATAATAAATAATGTTAGTAATGTGAGTGGCAGTGAGTGGTGGTGTGTGTGGTGTTAGTGATAATGGTGAGTGAGTGAGTGATAGTGTTGGTAAATATTGGTGGTATTGGTGGTGGTGAGTGATGATAGTGGTGGTGGTGGTATTGGTGAGTATTGGTGGTAGTGGTATTAGTGGTAGTGTGGTGGTAGTATTAATGGTGAGTGATGATAATGGTGGTAGTGGTAATGGTGGTGAGTGATATTAGTGATGATAGTAGTAGTAGTGATAAATAGTGATGATAATGTGGTAGTGGTAATGTGGCCAGAATAATGGTAGTAATGGTAGTGAGTAATGACAATTGGTAGTATTAATGGTAGTGATAATATTAGTGAAAATTAGTAGTAATAGTAGTAGTAATAATAGTATTAGTAATAATAGTAGTAGTAATAATAGTAGTAATAATAGTAGTAGAAATAAAGTAATAGTAATAATAGTAGTAGTAATAATAGTAGTAATAATAGTAGTAGAAATAACGTAATAGTAATAATAGTAGTAGTAATAATAGTAGTAGTAATAATAGTAGTAGTAATAATAATAGTTGTAATAATAGTAGTAGTAATAATAGTAGTAGTAATAATAGTAGTAATAATAGTAGTAATAATAGTAGTAGAAATAACGTAATAGTAATAATAGTAGTAGTAATAATAGTAATAGTAATAATAGTAGTAGTAATAATAGTAGTAGTAATAATAGTAGTAGTTTATAAACTAAAAGAGGAGGCAGTTAGGGTAAGATATAAACAGCTATTGGAGGATAGATGGGCTAATGAGAGCATAGGCAATGGGGTCGAAGAGGTATGGGCTAGGTTTAAAAATGTAGTGTTAGAGTGTTCAGCAGAAGTTTGTGGTTACAGGAAAGTGGGTGCAGGAGGGAAGAGGAGCGATTGGTGGAATGATGATGTAAAGAGAGTAGTAAGGGAGAAAAAGTTAGCATATGAGAAGTTTTTACAAAGTAGAAGTGATGCAAGGAGGGAAGAGTATATGGAGAAAAAGAGAGAAGTTAAGAGAGTGGTGAAGCAATGTAAAAAGAGAGCAAATGAGAGAGTGGGTGAGATGTTATCAACAAATTTTGTTGAAAATAAGAAAAAGTTTTGGAGTGAGATTAACAAGTTAAGAAAGCCTAGAGAACAAATGGATTTGTCAGTTAAAAATAGGAGAGGAGAGTTATTAAATGGAGAGTTAGAGGTATTGGGAAGATGGAGGGAATATTTTGAGGAATTGTTAAATGTTGATGAAGATAGGGAAGCTGTGATTTCGTGTATAGGGCAAGGAGGAATAACATCTTGTAGGAGTGAGGAAGAGCCAGTTGTGAGTGTGGGGGGAAGTTCGTGAGGCAGTAGGTAAAATGAAAGGGGGTAAGGCAGCCGGGATTGATGGGATAAAGATAGAAATGTTAAAAGCAGGTGGGGATATAGTTTTGGAGTGGTTAGTGCAATTATTTAATAAATGTATGGAAGAGGGTAAGGTACCTAGGGATTGGCAGAGAGCATGCATAGTTCCTTTGTATAAAGGCAAAGGGGATAAAAGAGAGTGCAAAAATTATAGGGGGATAAGTCTGTTGAGTGTACCTGGTAAGGTGTATGGTAGAGTTATAATTGAAAGAATTAAGAGTAAGACGGAGAATAGGATAGCAGATGAACAAGGAGGCTTTAGGAAAGGTAGGGGGTGTGTGGACCAGGTGTTTACAGTGAAACATATAAGTGAACAGTATTTAGATAAGGCTAAAGAGGTCTTTGTGGCATTTATGGATTTGGAAAAGGCGTATGACAGGGTGGATAGGGGGGCAATGTGGCAGATGTTGCAAGTGTATGGTGTAGGAGGTAGGTTACTGAAAGCAGTGAAGAGTTTTTACGAGGATAGTGAGGCTCAAGTTAGAGTATGTAGGAAAGAGGGAAATTTTTTCCCAGTAAAGGTAGGCCTTAGACAAGGATGTGTGATGTCACCGTGGTTGTTTAATATATTTATAGATGGGGTTGTAAGAGAAGTAAATGCGAGGGTCTTGGCAAGAGGCGTGGAGTTAAAAGATAAAGAATCACACACAAAATGGGAGTTGTCAGAGCTGCTCTTTGCTGATGACACTGTGCTCTTGGGAGATTCTGAAGAGAAGTTGCAGAGATTGGTGGATGAATTTGGTAGGGTGTGCAAAAGAAGAAAATTAAAGGTGAATACAGGAAAGAGTAAGGTTATGAGGATAACAAAAAGATTAGGTGATGAAAGATTGAATATCAGATTGGAGGGAGAGAGTATGGAGGAGGTGAACGTATTCAGATATTTGGGAGTGGACGTCTCAGCGGATGGGTCTATGAAAGATGAGGTGAATCATAGAATTGATGAGGGAAAAAGAGTGAGTGGTGCACTTAGGAGTCTGTGGAGACAAAGAACTTTGTCCTTGGAGGCAAAGAGGGGAATGTATGAGAGTATAGTTTTACCAACGCTCTTATATGGGTGTGAAGCGTGGGTGATGAATGTTGCAGCGAGGAGAAGGCTGGAGGCGTAGTAGTAGTAGTAGGAGTAGTAGTAGTAGTAGTAGTAGTAGTAGTAGTAGTAGTAGTAGTAGTAGTAGTAGTAGTAGTAGTAGTAGTAGTAGTAGTAGTAGTAGTAGTAGTAGTAGTAGTAGTAGTAGTAGTAGTAGTAGTAGTAGTAGTAGTAGTAGTAGTAGTAGTAGTAGTAGTAGTAGTAGTAGTAGTAGTAGTAGTAGTAGTAGTAGTAGTAGTAGTAGTAGTAGTAGTAGTAGTAGTAGTAGTAGTAGTAGTAGTAGTAGTAGTAGTAGTAGTAGTAGTAGTAGTAGTAGTAGTAGTAGTAGTAGTAGTAGTAGTAGTAGTAGTAGTAGTAGTAGTAGTAGTAGTAGTAGTAGTAGTAGTAGTAGTAGTAGTAGTAGTAGTAGTAGTAGTAGTAGTAGTAGTAGTAGTAGTAGTAGTAGTAGTAGTAGTAGTAGTAGTAGTAGTAGTAGTAGTAGTAGTAGTAGTAGTAGTAGTAGTAGTAGTAGTAGTAGTAGTAGTAGTAGTAGTAGTAGTAGTAGTAGTAGTAGTAGTAGTAGTAGTAGTAGTAGTAGTAGTAGTAGTAGTAGTAGTAGTAGTAGTAGTAGTAGTAGTAGTAGTAGTAGTAGTAGTAGTAGTAGTAGTAGTAGTAGTAGTAGTAGTAGTAGTAGTAGTAGTAGTAGTAGTAGTAGTAGTAGTAGTAGTAGTAGTAGTAGTAGTAGTAGTAGTAGTAGTAGTAGTAGTAGTAGTAGTAGTAGTAGTAGTAGTAGTAGTAGTAGTAGTAGTAGTAGTAGTAGTAGTAGTAGTAGTAGTAGTAGTAGTAGTAGTAGTAGTAGTAGTAGTAGTAGTAGTAGTAGTAGTAGTAGTAGTAGTAGTAGTAGTAGTAGTAGTAGTAGTAGTAGTAGTAGTAGTAGTAGTAGTAGTAGTAGTAGTAGTAGTAGTAGTAGTAGTAGTAGTAGTAGTAGTAGTAGTAGTAGTAGTAGTAGTAGTAGTAGTAGTAGTAGTAGTAGTAGTAGTAGTAGTAGTAGTAGTAGTAGTAGTAGTAGTAGTAGTAGTAGTAGTAGTAGTAGTAGTAGTAGTAGTAGTAGTAGTAGTAGTAGTAGTAGTAGTAGTAGTAGTAGTAGTAGTAGTAGTAGTAGTAGTAGTAGTAGTAGTAGTAGTAGTAGTAGTAGTAGTAGTAGTAGTAGTAGTAGTAGTAGTAGTAGTAGTAGTAGTAGTAGTAGTAGTAGTAGTAGTAGTAGTAGTAGTAGTAGTAGTAGTAGTAGTAGTAGTAGTAGTAGTAGTAGTAGTAGTAGTAGTAGTAGTAGTAGTAGTAGTAGTAGTAGTAGTAGTAGTAGTAGTAGTAGTAGTAGTAGTAGTAGTAGTAGTAGTAGTAGTAGTAGTAGTAGTAGTAGTAGTAGTAGTAGTAGTAGTAGTAGTAGTAGTAGTAGTAGTAGTAGTAGTAGTAGTAGTAGTAGTAGTAGTAGTAGTAGTAGTAGTAGTAGTAGTAGTAGTAGTAGTAGTAGTAGTAGTAGTAGTAGTAGTAGTAGTAGTAGTAGTAGTAGTAGTAGTAGTAGTAGTAGTAGTAGTAGTAGTAGTAGTAGTAGTAGTAGTAGTAGTAGTAGTAGTAGTAGTAGTAGTAGTAGTAGTAGTAGTAGTAGTAGTAGTAGTAGTAGTAGTAGTAGTAGTAGTAGTAGTAGTAGTAGTAGTAGTAGTAGTAGTAGTAGTAGTAGTAGTAGTAGTAGTAGTAGTAGTAGTAGTAGTAGTAGTAGTAGTAGTAGTAGTAGTAGTAGTAGTAGTAGTAGTAGTAGTAGTAGTAGTAGTAGTAGTAGTAGTAGTAGTAGTAGTAGTAGTAGTAGTAGTAGTAGTAGTAGTAGTAGTAGTAGTAGTAGTAGTAGTAGTAGTAGTAGTAGTAGTAGTAGTAGTAGTAGTAGTAGTAGTAGGAGTAGTAGTAGTAGTAGTAGTAGTAGTAGTAGTAGTAGTAGTAGTAGTAGTAGTAGTAGTAGTAGTAGTAGTAGTAGTAGTAGTAGTAGTAGTAGTAGTAGTAGTAGTAGTAGTAGTAGTAGTAGTAGTAGTAGTAGTAGTAGTAGTAGTAGTAGTAGTAGTAGTAGTAGTAGTAGTAGTAGTAGTAGTAGTAGTAGTAGTAGTAGTAGTAGTAGTAGTAGTAGTAGTAGTAGTAGTAGTAGTAGTAGTAGTAGTAGTAGTAGTAGTAGTAGTAGTAGTAGTAGTAGTAGTAGTAGTAGTAGTAGTAGTAGTAGTAGTAGTAGTAGTAGTAGTAGTAGTAGTAGTAGTAGTAGTAGTAGTAGTAGTAGTAGTAGTAGTAGTAGTAGTAGTAGTAGTAGTAGTAGTAGTAGTAGTAGTAGTAGTAGTAGTAGTAGTAGTAGTAGTAGTAGTAGTAGTAGTAGTAGTAGTAGTAGTAGTAGTAGTAGTAGTAGTAGTAGTAGTAGTAGTAGTAGTAGTAGTAGTAGTAGTAGTAGTAGTAGTAGTAGTAGTAGTAGTAGTAGTAGTAGTAGTAGTAGTAGTAGTAGTAGTAGTAGTAGTAGTAGTAGTAGTAGTAGTAGTAGTAGTAGTAGTAGTAGTAGTAGTAGTAGTAGTAGTAGTAGTAGTAGTAGTAGTAGTAGTAGTAGTAGTAGTAGTAGTAGTAGTAGTAGTAGTAGTAGTAGTAGTAGTAGTAGTAGTAGTAGTAGTAGTAGTAGTAGTAGTAGTAGTAGTAGTAGTAGTAGTAGTAGTAGTAGTAGTAGTAGTAGTAGTAGTAGTAGTAGTAGTAGTAGTAGTAGTAGTAGTAGTAGTAGTAGTAGTAGTAGTAGTAGTAGTAGTAGTAGTAGTAGTAGTAGTAGTAGTAGTAGTAGTAGTAGTAGTAGTAGTAGTAGTAGTAGTAGTAGTAGTAGTAGTAGTAGTAGTAGTAGTAGTAGTAGTAGTAGTAGTAGTAGTAGTAGTAGTAGTAGTAGTAGTAGTAGTAGTAGTAGTAGTAGTAGTAGTAGTAGTAGTAGTAGTAGTAGTAGTAGTAGTAGTAGTAGTAGTAGTAGTAGTAGTAGTAGTAGTAGTAGTAGTAGTAGTAGTAGTAGTAGTAGTAGTAGTAGTAGTAGTAGTAGTAGTAGTAGTAGTAGTAGTAGTAGTAGTAGTAGTAGTAGTAGTAGTAGTAGTAGTAGTAGTAGTAGTAGTAGTAGTAGTAGTAGTAGTAGTAGTAGTAGTAGTAGTAGTAGTAGTAGTAGTAGTAGTAGTAGTAGTAGTAGTAGTAGTAGTAGTAGTAGTAGTAGTAGTAGTAGTAGTAGTAGTAGTAGTAGTAGTAGTAGTAGTAGTAGTAGTAGTAGTAGTAGTAGTAGTAGTAGTAGTAGTAGTAGTAGTAGTAGTAGTAGTAGTAGTAGTAGTAGTAGTAGTAGTAGTAGTAGTAGTAGTAGTAGTAGTAGTAGTAGTAGTAGTAGTAGTAGTAGTAGTAGTAGTAGTAGTAGTAGTAGTAGTAGTAGTAGTAGTAGTAGTAGTAGTAGTAGTAGTAGTAGTAGTAGTAGTAGTAGTAGTAGTAGTAGTAGTAGTAGTAGTAGTAGTAGTAGTAGTAGTAGTAGTAGTAGTAGTAGTAGTAGTAGTAGTAGTAGTAGTAGTAGTAGTAGTAGTAGTAGTAGTAGTAGTAGTAGTAGTAGTAGTAGTAGTAGTAGTAGTAGTAGTAGTAGTAGTAGTAGTAGTAGTAGTAGTAGTAGTAGTAGTAGTAGTAGTAGTAGTAGTAGTAGTAGTAGTAGTAGTAGTAGTAGTAGTAGTAGTAGTAGTAGTAGTAGTAGTAGTAGTAGTAGTAGTAGTAGTAGTAGTAGTAGTAGTAGTAGTAGTAGTAGTAGTAGTAGTAGTAGTAGTAGTAGTAGTAGTAGTAGTAGTAGTAGTAGTAGTAGTAGTAGTAGTAGTAGTAGTAGTAGTAGTAGTAGTAGTAGTAGTAGTAGTAGTAGTAGTAGTAGTAGTAGTAGTAGTAGTAGTAGTAGTAGTAGTAGTAGTAGTAGTAGTAGTAGTAGTAGTAGTAGTAGTAGTAGTAGTAGTAGTAGTAGTAGTAGTAGTAGTAGTAGTAGTAGTAGTAGTAGTAGTAGTAGTAGTAGTAGTAGTAGTAGTAGTAGTAGTAGTAGTAGTAGTAGTAGTAGTAGTAGTAGTAGTAGTAGTAGTAGTAGTAGTAGTAGTAGTAGTAGTAGTAGTAGTAGTAGTAGTAGTAGTAGTAGTAGTAGTAGTAGTAGTAGTAGTAGTAGTAGTAGTAGTAGTAGTAGTAGTAGTAGTAGTAGTAGTAGTAGTAGTAGTAGTAGTAGTAGTAGTAGTAGTAGTAGTAGTAGTAGTAGTAGTAGTAGTAGTAGTAGTAGTAGTAGTAGTAGTAGTAGTAGTAGTAGTAGTAGTAGTAGTAGTAGTAGTAGTAGTAGTAGTAGTAGTAGTAGTAGTAGTAGTAGTAGTAGTAGTAGTAGTAGTAGTAGTAGTAGTAGTAGTAGTAGTAGTAGTAGTAGTAGTAGTAGTAGTAGTAGTAGTAGTAGTAGTAGTAGTAGTAGTAGTAGTAGTAGTAGTAGTAGTAGTAGTAGTAGTAGTAGTAGTAGTAGTAGTAGTAGTAGTAGTAGTAGTAGTAGTAGTAGTAGTAGTAGTAGTAGTAGTAGTAGTAGTAGTAGTAGTAGTAGTAGTAGTAGTAGTAGTAGTAGTAGTAGTAGTAGTAGTAGTAGTAGTAGTAGTAGTAGTAGTAGTAGTAGTAGTAGTAGTAGTAGTAGTAGTAGTAGTAGTAGTAGTAGTAGTAGTAGTAGTAGTAGTAGTAGTAGTAGTAGTAGTAGTAGTAGTAGTAGTAGTAGTAGTAGTAGTAGTAGTAGTAGTAGTAGTAGTAGTAGTAGTAGTAGTAGTAGTAGTAGTAGTAGTAGTAGTAGTAGTAGTAGTAGTAGTAGTAGTAGTAGTAGTAGTAGTAGTAGTAGTAGTAGTAGTAGTAGTAGTAGTAGTAGTAGTAGTAGTAGTAGTAGTAGTAGTAGTAGTAGTAGTAGTAGTAGTAGTAGTAGTAGTAGTAGTAGTAGTAGTAGTAGTAGTAGTAGTAGTAGTAGTAGTAGTAGTAGTAGTAGTAGTAGTAGTAGTAGTAGTAGTAGTAGTAGTAGTAGTAGTAGTAGTAGTAGTAGTAGTAGTAGTAGTAGTAGTAGTAGTAGTAGTAGTAGTAGTAGTAGTAGTAGTAGTAGTAGTAGTAGTAGTAGTAGTAGTAGTAGTAGTAGTAGTAGTAGTAGTAGTAGTAGTAGTAGTAGTAGTAGTAGTAGTAGTAGTAGTAGTAGTAGTAGTAGTAGTAGTAGTAGTAGTAGTAGTAGTAGTAGTAGTAGTAGTAGTAGTAGTAGTAGTAGTAGTAGTAGTAGTAGTAGTAGTAGTAGTAGTAGTAGTACTAGTAGTAGTAGTAGTAGTAGTAGTAGTAGTAGTAGTAGTAGTAGTAGTAGTAGTAGTAGTAGTAGTAGTAGTAGTAGTAGTAGTAGTAGTAGTAGTAGTAGTAGTAGTAGTAGTAGTAGTAGTAGTAGTATTACTAGTAGTAGTAGTAGTAGTGGTAGTAGTAGTAGTAGTAGCAGTAGTGGTAGTAGTAGTAGTAGTAGTAGTGGTAGTAGTAGTAGTAGTAGTAGTGGTAGTAGTAGTAGTAGTAGTAGTAGTAGTAGTAGTAGTAGTAGTAGTAGTAGTAGTAGTAGTAGTAGTAGTAGTAGTAGTAGTAGTAGTAGTAGTAGTAGTAGTAGTAGTAGTAGTAGTAGTAGTAGTAGTAGTAGTAGTAGTAGTAGTAGTAGTAGTAGAAGTAGTAGCAGTAGTAATAGTAGTAGTAGTAGTAGTAGTAGTAGTAGTAGTAGTAGTAGTAGTAGTAGTAGTAGTAGTAGTAGTAGTAGTAGTAGTAGTAGTAGTAGTAGTAGTAGTAGTAATAATAATAATAATAATAATAATAATAATAATAATAATAATAATAACAATAATAATAATAATAATAATAATAATAATAATAATAATAATAATATTAATAATAATAATAAAAATAATGATAATAATAATAATAATAATAATAATAATAATAATAATAATAATAATAATAATAATAATAATAATAATAATAATAATAATAATAATAATAATAATAATAATAATAATAATAATAATTAATAATAAGCTGCATCAAGTGTACACGACGATAATAATTATTATCATTGCTTCAATTAAGTTTATTTTTATTATTATCATCATGCTTATATTATCATTAAAGCGCTGGAAAGCACTAGTTGTGTATGGGTCACACAGCTTCTGGTAGACCGGGAACTAATAAAATTTGATCCGAGGGGAGGGAAGCCTTAATTCCTTGGATCAAGAGCCCGTGGAAGCAGCATCAAGGTAGTAAGAGTCGACTTAAAGGGGAGAGATGTGGATGGTATTTGCTTCAGTGTTGAACGACACTCTTAAAGCTGCAGGTACCAGAGAGTCTGTCAGCCTGGCAGTTAGGTAGGTACCAGAGAGTCTGTCAGCCTGGCAGTTAGGTAGGTACCAGAGAGTCTGTCAGCCTGGCAGTTAGGTAGGTACCAGAGAGTCTGTCAGCCTGGCAGTTAGGTAGGTACCAGAGAGTCTGTCAGCCTGGCAGTTAGGTAGGTACCAGAGAGTCTGTCAGCCTGGCAGTTAGGTAGGTACCAGAGAGTCTGTCAGCCTGGCAGTTAGGTAGGTACCAGTGAGTCTGTCAGCGAGGCAGTTATGTAGGTACAAGAGAGTCTGTCAGCCTGGCAGTTAGGTAGGTACCAGAGAGTCTGTCAGCCTGGCAGTTAGGTAGGTACCAGAGAGTCTGTCAGCCTGGCAGTTAGGTAGGTACCAGAGAGTCTGTCAGCCTGGCAGTTAGGTAGGTACCAGGGAGTCTGTCAGCCTGGCAATTAGGTAGGTACCAGAGAGTCTGTCAGCCTGGCAGTTAGGTACCAGAGAGTCTGTCACCTGGCAGAGAGTCCAGGGAGTGTCAGCCTGGCAGTTAGGTAGGTACCAGAGAGTCTGTCAGCCTGGCAGTTGGGTAGGTACCAGAGAGTCTGTCAGCCTGGCAGTTAGGTAGGTACCAGAGAGTCTGTCAGCCTGGCAGTTAGGTAGGTACCAGAGAGTCTGTCAGCCTGGCAGTTAGGTAGGTACCAGAGAGTCTGTCAGCCTGGCAGTTGGGTAGGTACCAGAGAGTCTGTCAGCCTGGCAGTTAGGTAGGTACCAGAGAGTCTGTCAGCCTGGCAGTTGGGTAGGTACCAGAGAGTCTGTCAGCCTGGCAGTTAGGTAGGTACCAGAGAGTCTGTCAGCCTGGCAGTTAGGCAGGTACCAGAGAGTCTGTCAGCCTGGCAGTTTGGTAGGTACCAGAGAGTCTGTCAGCCTGGCAGTTAGGTAGGTACCAGGGAGTCTGTCAGCCTGGCAGTTAGGTAGGTACCAGAGAGTCTGTCAGGCTGGCAGTTAGGTAGGTACCAGAGAGTCTGTCAGCCTGGCAGTTAGGT
Organism: Cherax quadricarinatus; assembly: GCF_038502225.1. Taxonomy (NCBI): domain Eukaryota; kingdom Metazoa; phylum Arthropoda; class Malacostraca; order Decapoda; family Parastacidae; genus Cherax; species Cherax quadricarinatus. The sequence continues at coordinate 368,412 of NC_091302.1, read as the reverse complement.
AGGTACCAGGGAGTCTGTCAGCCTGGCAGTTAGGTAGGTACCAGAGAGTCTGTCAGCCTGGCAGTTAGGTAGGTACATGAGAGTCTGTCAGCCTGGCAGTTAGGTAGGTACCAGAGAGTCTGTCAGCCTGGCAGTTAGGTAGGTACCAGAGAGTCTGTCAGCCTGGCAGTTAGGTAGGTACCAGAGAGTCTGTCAGCCTGGCAGTTAGGTAGGTACCAGGGAGTCTGTCAGCCTGGCAGTTAGGTAGGTACCAGAGAGTCTGTCAGCCTGGCAGTTAGGTAGGTACCAGAGTCTGTCAGCCTGGCAGTTAGGTAGGTACCAGAGAGTCTGTCAGCCTGGCAGTTAGGTAGGTACCAGGGAGTCTGTCAGCCTGGCAGTTAGGTAGGTACCAGGGAGTCTGTCAGCCTGGCAGTTAGGTAGGTACCAGGGAGTCTGTCAGCCTGGCAGTTAAACAGGTACCAGAGAGTCTGTCAGCCTGGCAGTTAGGTAGGTACCAGAGAGTCTGTCAGCCTGGCAGTTAGGTAGGTACCAGAGAGTCTGTCAGCCTGGCAGTTAGGTAGGTACCAGAGAGTCTGTCAGCCTGGCAGTTAGGTAGGTACCAGGGAGTCTGTCAGCCTGGCAGTTAGGTAGGTACCAGAGAGTCTGTCAGCCTGGCAGTTAGGTAGTACCAGTCTGTCAGCCTGGCAGTTAGGTAGGTACCAGAGAGTCTGTCAGCCTGGCAGTTAGGTAGGTACCAGGGAGTCTGTCAGCCTGGCAGTTAGGTAGGTACCAGAGAGTCTGTCAGCCTGGCAGTTAGGTAGGTACCAGAGAGTCTGTCAGCCTGGCAGTTAGGTAGGTACCAGAGAGTCTGTCAGCCTGGCAGTTAGGTAGGTACCAGAGAGTCTGTCAGCCTGGCAGTTAGGCAGGTACCAGAGAGTCTGTCAGCCTGGCAGTTAGGTAGGTACCAGAGAGTCTGTCAGCCTGGCAGTTAGGTAGGTACCAGAGAGTCTGTCAGCCTGGCAGTTAGGTAGGTACCAGGGAGTCTGTCAGCCTGGCAGTTAGGTAGGTACCAGAGAGTCTGTCAGCCTGGCAGTTAGGTAGGTACCAGAGAGTCTGTCAGCCTGGCAGTTAGGTAGGTACCAGAGAGTCTGTCAGCCTGGCAGTTAGGTAGGTACCAGAGAGTCTGTCAGCCTGGCAGTTAGGTAGGTACCAGAGAGTCTGTCAGCCTGGCAGTTAGGTAGGTACCAGAGAGTCTGTCAGCCTGGCAGTTAGGCAGGTACCAGAGAGTCTGTCAGCCTGGCAGTTAGGTAGGTACCAGAGAGTCTGTCAGCCTGGCAGTTAGGTAGGTACCAGAGAGTCTGTCAGCCTGGCAGTTAGGTAGGTACCAGAGAGTCTGTCAGCCTGGCAGTTAGGTAGGTACCAGAGAGTCTGTCAGCCTGGCAGTTAGGTAGGTACCAGAGAGTCTGTCAGCCTGGCAGTTAGGTAGGTACCAGAGAGTCTGTCAGCCTGGCAGTTAGGTAGGTACCAGAGAGTCTGTCAGCCTGGCAGTTAGGTAGGTACCAGAGAGTCTGTCAGCCTGGCAGTTAGGTAGGTACCAGAGAGTCTGTCAGCCTGGCAGTTAGGTAGGTACCAGAGAGTCTGTCAGCCTGGCAGTTAGGTAGGTACCAGAGAGTCTGTCAGCCTGGCAGTTAGGTAGGTACCAGAGAGTCTGTCAGCCTGGCAGTTAGGTAGGTACCAGAGAGTCTGTCAGCCTGGCAGTTAGGTAGGTACCAGAGAGTCTGTCAGCCTGGCAGTTAGGTAGGTACCAGAGAGTCTGTCAGCCTGGCAGTTAGGTAGGTACCAGAGAGTCTGTCAGCCTGGCAGTTAGGTAGGTACCAGAGAGTCTGTCAGCCTGGCAGTTAGGTAGGTACCAGAGAGTCTGTCAGCCTGGCAGTTAGGTAGGTACCAGAGAGTCTGTCAGCCTGGCAGTTAGGTAGGTACCAGAGAGTCTGTCAGCCTGGCAGTTAGGTAGGTACCAGAGAGTCTGTCAGCCTGGCAGTTAGGTAGGTACCAGAGAGTCTGTCAGCCTGGCAGTTAGGTAGGTACCAGAGAGTCTGTCAGCCTGGCAGTTAGGTAGGTACCAGAGAGTCTGTCAGCCTGGCAGTTAGGTAGGTACCAGAGAGTCTGTCAGCCTGGCAGTTAGGTAGGTACCAGAGAGTCTGTCAGCCTGGCAGTTAGGTAGGTACCAGAGAGTCTGTCAGCCTGGCAGTTAGGTAGGTACCAGAGAGTCTGTCAGCCTGGCAGTTAGGTAGGTACCAGAGAGTCTGTCAGCCTGGCAGTTAGGTAGGTACCAGAGAGTCTGTCAGCCTGGCAGTTAGGTAGGTACCAGAGAGTCTGTCAGCCTGGCAGTTTGGTAGGTACCAGAGAGTCTGTCAGCCTGGCAGTTAGGTAGGTACCAGAGAGTCTGTCAGCCTGGCAGTTAGGTAGGTACCAGAGAGTCTGTCAGCCTGGCAGTTAGGTAGGTACCAGAGAGTCTGTCAGCCTGGCAGTTAGGTAGGTACCAGAGAGTCTGTCAGCCTGGCAGTTAGGTAGGTACCAGAGAGTCTGTCAGCCTGGCAGTTAGGTAGGTACCAGAGAGTCTGTCAGCCTGGCAGTTAGGTAGGTACCAGAGAGTCTGTCAGCCTGGCAGTTAGGTAGGTACCAGAGAGTCTGTCAGCCTGGCAGTTAGGTAGGTACCAGAGAGTCTGTCAGCCTGGCAGTTAGGTAGGTACCAGAGAGTCTGTCAGCCTGGCAGTTAGGTAGGTACCAGAGAGTCTGTCAGCCTGGCAGTTAGGTAGGTACCAGAGAGTCTGTCAGCCTGGCAGTTAGGTAGGTACCAGAGAGTCTGTCAGCCTGGCAGTTAGGTAGGTACCAGAGAGTCTGTCAGCCTGGCAGTTAGGTAGGTACCAGAGAGTCTGTCAGCCTGGCAGTTAGGTAGGTACCAGAGAGTCTGTCAGCCTGGCAGTTAGGTAGGTACCAGAGAGTCTGTCAGCCTGGCAGTTAGGTAGGTACCAGAGAGTCTGTCAGCCTGGCAGTTAGGTAGGTACCAGAGAGTCTGTCAGCCTGGCAGTTAGGTAGGTACCAGAGAGTCTGTCAGCCTGGCAGTTAGGTAGGTACCAGAGAGTCTGTCAGCCTGGCAGTTAGGTAGGTACCAGAGAGTCTGTCAGCCTGGCAGTTAGGTAGGTACCAGAGAGTCTGTCAGCCTGGCAGTTAGGTAGGTACCAGAGAGTCTGTCAGCCTGGCAGTTAGGTAGGTACCAGAGAGTCTGTCAGCCTGGCAGTTAGGTAGGTACCAGGGAGTCTGTCAGCCTGGCAGTTAGTAGGTACAGAGAGTCTGTCAGCCTGGCAGTTAGGTAGGTACCAGAGAGTCTGTCAGCCTGGCAGTTAGGTAGGTACCAGAGAGTCTGTCAGCCTGGCAGTTAGGTAGGTACCAGAGAGTCTGTCAGCCTGGCAGTTAGGTAGGTACCAGAGAGTCTGTCAGCCTGGCAGTTAGGTAGGTACCAGAGAGTCTGTCAGCCTGGCAGTTAGGTAGGTACCAGAGAGTCTGTCAGCCTGGCAGTTAGGTAGGTACCAGGGAGTCTGTCAGCCTGGCAGTTAGGTAGGTACCAGAGAGTCTGTCAGCCTGGCAGTTAGGTAGGTACCAGAGTCTGTCAGCCTGGCAGTTAGGTAGGTACCAGAGAGTCTGTCAGCCTGGCAGTTAGGTAGGTACCAGGGAGTCTGTCAGCCTGGCAGTTAGGTAGGTACCAGAGAGTCTGTCAGCCTGGCAGTTAGGTAGGTACCAGAGAGTCTGTCAGCCTGGCAGTTAGGTAGGTACCAGAGAGTCTGTCAGCCTGGCAGTTAGGTAGGTACCAGAGAGTCTGTCAGCCTGGCAGTTAGGTAGGTACCAGAGAGTCTGTCAGCCTGGCAGTTAGGTAGGTACCAGAGAGTCTGTCAGCCTGGCAGTTAGGTAGGTACCAGGGAGTCTGTCAGCCTGGCAGTTAGGTAGGTACCAGAGAGTCTGTCAGCCTGGCAGTTAGGTATGTACCAGAGAGTAGCCAGTTAGGTAGGTACCAGAGAGTCTGTCAGCCTGGCAGTTAGGTAGGTACCAGGGAGTCTGTCAGTCTGGCAGTGGCAGTTAGGTAGGTACCAGAGAGTCTGTCAGCCTGGCAGTTAGGTAGGTACCAGAGAGTCTGTCAGCCTGGCTGGCAGTTAGGTTAGGTACCAGAGAGTCTGTCAGCCTGGCAGTTAGGTAGGTACCAGAGAGTCTGTCAGCCTGGCAGTTAGGCAGGTACCAGAGAGTAGCCTGGCAGTTAGGTAGGTACCAGAGAGTCTGTCAGCCTGGCAGTTTGGTAGGTACCAGAGAGTCTGTCAGCCTGGCAGTTAGGTAGGTACCAGAGAGTCTGTCAGCCTGGCAGTTAGGTAGGTACCAGAGAGTCTGTCAGACTGGCAGTTAGGTAGGTACCAGAGAGTCTGTCAGCCTGGCAGTTAGGTAGGTACCAGAGAGTCTGTCAGCCTGGCAGTTAGGTAGGTACCAGAGAGTCTGTCAGCCTGGCAGTTAGGTAGGTACCAGAGAGTCTGTCAGCCTGGCAGTTAGGTAGGTACCAGAGAGTCTGTCAGCCTGGCAGTTAGGTAGGTACCAGAGAGTCTGTCAGCCTGGCAGTTAGGTAGGTACCAGAGAGTCTGTCAGCCTGGCAGTTAGGTAGGTACCAGAGAGTCTGTCAGCCTGGCAGTTAGGTAGGTACCAGAGAGTCTGTCAGACTGGCAGTTAGGTAGGTACCAGAGAGTATGTCAGCCTGGCAGTTAGGTAGTTACCAGAGAGTCTGTCAGCCTGGCAGTTAGGTAGGTACCAGAGAGTCTGTCAGCCTGGCAGTTAGGTAGGTACCAGAGAGTCTGTCAGCCTGGCAGTTAGGTAGGTACAAGAGAGTCTGTCAGCCTGGCAGTTAGGGCAGTTAGGTACCAGAGAGTCTGTCAGCCTTGCTGTTTGGTAGGTACCAGAGAGTCTGTCAGCCTGGCAGTTTGGTAGGTACCAGAGAGTCTGTCAGCCTGGCAGTTAGGTAGGTACCAGAGAGTCTGTCAGCCTGGCAGTTAGGTAGGTACCAGAGAGTCTGTCAGCCTGGCAGTTAGGTAGGTACCAGAGAGTCTGTCAGCCTGGCAGTTAGGTAGGTACCAGAGAGTCTGTCAGCCTGGCAGTTAGGTAGGTACCAGAGAGTCTGTCAGCCTGGCAGTTAGGTAGGTACCAGAGAGTCTGTCAGCCTGGCAGTTAGGTAGGTACCAGAGAGTCTGTCAGCCTGGCAGTTAGGTAGGTACCAGAGAGTCTGTCAGCCTGGCAGTTAGGTAGGTACCAGAGAGTCTGTCAGCCTGGCAGTTAGGTAGGTACCAGAGAGTCTGTCAGCCTGGCAGTTAGGTAGGTACCAGGGAGTCTGTCAGCCTGGCAGTTAGGTAGGTACCAGAGAGTCTGTCAGCCTGGCAGTTAGGTAGGTACCAGAGAGTCTGTCAGCCTGGCAGTTAGGTAGGTACCAGAGAGTCTGTCAGCCTGGCAGTTAGGTAGGTACCAGAGAGTCTGTCAGCCTGGCAGTTAGGTAGGTACCAGAGAGTCTGTCAGCCTGGCAGTTAGGTAGGTACCAGAGAGTCTGTCAGCCTGGCAGTTAGGTAGGTACCAGAGAGTCTGTCAGCCTGGCAGTTAGGTAGGTACCAGAGTCTGTCAGCCTGGCAGTTAGGTAGGTACCAGAGAGTCTGTCAGCCTGGCAGTTAGGTAGGTACCAGAGAGTCTGTCAGCCTGGCAGTTAGGTAGGTACCAGGGAGTCTGTCAGCCTGGCAGTTAGGTAGGTACCAGAGAGTCTGTCAGCCTGGCAGTTAGGTAGGTACCAGAGAGTCTGTCAGCCTGGCAGTTAGGTAGGTACCAGAGAGTCTGTCAGCCTGGCAGTTAGGTAGGTACCAGAGAGTCTGTCAGCCTGGCAGTTAGGTAGGTCTGTCAGCCTGGCAGTTAGGTAGTACTCTGTCAGCCTGGCAGTTAGGTAGGTACCAGAGAGTCTGTCAGCCTGGCAGTTAGGTAGGTACCAGAGAGTCTGTCAGCCTGGCAGTTAGGTAGGTACCAGAGAGTCTGTCAGCCTGGCAGTTAGGTAGGTACCAGAGAGTCTGTCAGCCTGGCAGTTAGGTAGGTACCAGAGAGTCTGTCAGTCTGTCAGAGAGTCCTGGCAGTTAGGTAGGTACCAGAGAGTCTGTCAGCCTGGCAGTTAGGTAGGTACCAGAGAGACACTCAGGCTGGCAGTTAGGTAGGTACCAGAGAGTCTGTCAGCCTGGCAGTTAGGTAGGTACCAGAGAGTCTGTCAGCCTGGCAGTTAGGTAGGTACCAGAGAGTCTGTCAGCCGGGCAGTTAGGTAGGGACCAGAGAGTCTGTCAGCCTGGCAGTTAGGTAGGTACCAGAGAGTCTGTCAGCCTGGCAGTTAGGTAGGTACCAGAGAGTCTGTCAGCCTGGCAGTTAGGTAGGTACCAGAGAGTCTGTCAGCCTGGCAGTTAGGTAGGTACCAGAGAGTCTGTCAGCCTGGCAGTTAGGTAGGTACCAGAGAGTCTGTCAGCCTGGCAGTTAGGCAGGTACCAGAGAGTCTGTCAGCCTGGCAGTTAGGTAGGTACCAGAGAGTCTGTCAGCCTGGCAGTTAGGTAGGTACCAGAGAGTCTGTCAGCCTGGCAGTTAGGTAGGTACCAGAGTCTGTCAGCCTGGCAGTTAGGTAGGTACCAGAGAGTCCTGGCAGTTAGGTAGGTACCAGAGAGTCTGTCAGCCTGGCAGTTAGGTAGGTACCAGAGAGTCTGTCAGCCTGGCAGTTAGGCAGGTACCAGGAGTCTGTCAGCCTGGCAGTTAGGTAGGTACCAGAGAGTCTGTCAGCCTGGCAGTTAGGTAGGTACCAGAGAGTCTGTCAGCCTGGCAGTTAGGTAGGTACCAGAGAGTCTGTCAGCCTGGCAGTTAGGTAGGTACCAGAGAGTCTGTCAGCCTGGCAGTTAGGTAGGTACCAGAGAGTCTGTCAGCCTGGCAGTTAGGTAGGTACCAGAGAGTCTGTCAGCCTGGCAGTTAGGTAGGTACCAGAGAGTCTGTCAGCCTGGCAGTTAGGTAGGTACCAGAGAGTCTGTCAGCCTGGCAGTTAGGTAGGTACCAGAGAGTCTGTCAGCCTGGCAGTTAGGTAGGTACCAGAGAGTCTGTCAGCCTGGCAGTTAGGTAGGTACCAGAGAGTCTGTCAGCCTGGCAGTTAGGTAGGTACCAGAGAGTATGTCAGCCTGGCAGTTAGGTAGTTACCAGAGAGTCTGTCAGCCTGGCAGTTAGGTAGGTACCAGAGAGTCTGTCAGCCTGGCAGTTAGGTAGGTACCATAGAGTCTGTCAGCCTGGCAGTTAGGTAGGTACCAGAGAGTCTGTCAGCCTGGCAGTTAGGTAGGTACCAGAGAGTCTGTCAGCCTGGCAGTTAGGTAGGTACCAGAGAGTCTGTCAGCCTGGCAGTTAGGTAGGTACCAGAGAGTCTGTCAGCCTGGCAGTTAGGTAGGTACCAGAGAGTCTGTCAGCCTGGCAGTTAGGTAGGTACCAGAGAGTCTGTCAGCCTGGCAGTTAGGTAGGTACCAGAGAGTCTGTCAGCCTGGCAGTTAGGTAGGTACCAGGGAGTCTGTCAGCCTGGCAGTTAGGTAGGTACCAGAGAGTCTGTCAGCCTGGCAGTTAGGTAGGTACCAGAGAGTCTGTCAGCCTGGCAGTTAGGTAGGTACCAGAGAGTCTGTCAGCCTGGCAGTTAGGTAGGTACCAGGGAGTCTGTCAGCCTGGCAGTTAGGTAGGTACCAGAGAGTCTGTCAGCCTGGCAGTTAGGTAGGTACCAGAGAGTCTGTCAGCCTGGCAGTTAGGTAGGTACCAGAGAGTCTGTCAGCCTGGCAGTTAGGTAGGTACCAGAGAGTCTGTCAGCCTGGCAGTTAGGTAGGTACCAGGGAGTCTGCCAGCCTGGCAGTTAGGTAGGTACCAGAGAGTCTGTCAGCCTGGCAGTTAGGTAGGTACCAGAGAGTCTGTCAGCCTGGCAGTTAGGCAGGTACCAGAGAGTCTGTCAGCCTGGCAGTTAGGTAGGTACCAGAGAGTCTGTCAGCCTGGCAGTTAGGTAGGTACCAGAGAGTCTGTCAGCCTGGCAGTTAGGTAGGTACCAGAGAGTCTGTCAGCCTGGCAGTTAGGTAGGTACCAGAGAGTCTGTCAGCCTGGCAGTTAGGTAGGTACCAGAGAGTCTGTCAGCCTGGCAGTTAGGCAGGTACCAGAGAGTCTGTCAGCCTGGCAGTTAGGTAGGTACCAAAGAGTCTGTCAGCCTGGCAGTTAGGCAGGTACCAGAGAGTCTGTCAGCCTGGCAGTTAGGTAGGTACCAAAGAGTCTGTCAGCCTGGCAGTTAGGCAGGTACCAGGGAGTCTGTCAGCCTGGCAGTTAGGTAGGTACCAGAGAGTCTGTCAGCCTGGCAGTTAGGTAGGTACCAGAGAGTCTGTCAGCCTGGCAGTTAGGTAGGTACCAGAGAGTCTGTCAGCCTGGCAGTTAGGTAGGTACCAGAGAGTCTGTCAGCCTGGCAGTTAGGTAGGTACCAGAGAGTCTGTCAGCCTGGCAGTTAGGTAGGTACCAGAGAGTCTGTCAGCCTGGCAGTTAGGTAGGTACCAGAGAGTCTTTCAGCCTGGCAGTTAGGTAGGTACCAGAGAGTCTGTCAGCCTGGCAGTTAGGTAGGTACCAGAGAGTCTGTCAGCCTGGCAGTTAGGTAGGTACCAGAGAGTCTGTCAGCCTGGCAGTTAGGTAGGTACCAGAGAGTCTGTCAGCCTGGCAGTTAGGTAGGTACCAGAGAGTCTGTCAGCCTGGCAGTTAGGTAGGTACCAGGGAGTCTGTCAGCCTGGCAGTTAGGCAGGTACCAGAGTCTGTCAGCCTGGCAGTTAGGCAGGTCCAGAGAGTCTGTCAGCCTGGCAGTTAGGCAGGTACCAGAGAGTCTGTCAGCCTGGCAGTTAGGTAGGTACCAGAGAGTCTGTCAGCCTGGCAGTTAGGTAGGTACCAGAGAGTCTGTCAGCCTGGCAGTTAGGTAGGTACCAGAGAGTCTGTCAGCCTGGCAGTTAGGTAGGTACCAGGGAGTCTGTCAGCCTGGCAGTTAGGTAGGTACCAGAGAGTCTGTCAGCCTGGCAGTTAGGTAGGTACCAGAGAGTCTGTCAGCCTGGCAGTTAGGTAGGTACCAGGGAGTCTGTCAGCCTGGCAGTTAGGCAGGTACCAGAGAGTCTGTCAGCCTGGCAGTTAGGTAGGTACCAGTTAGAGTCTGTCAGCCTGGCAGTTAGGCACCAGGAGTCTGTCAGCCTGGCACCAGAGAGTCTGTCAGCCTGGCAGTTAGATAGGTACCAGGAAGTCTGTCAGCCTGGCAGTTAGGCAGGTACCAGGGAGTCTGTCAGCCTGGCAGTTAGGTAGGTACCAGAGAGTCTGTCAGCCTGGCAGTTAGGTAGGTACCAGAGAGTCTGTCAGCCTGGCAGTTAGGTAGGTACCAGAGAGTCTGTCAGCCTGGCAGTTAGGTAGGTACCAGAGAGTCTGTCAGCCTGGCAGTTAGGTAGGTACCAGAGAGTCTGTCAGCCTGGCAGTTAGGTAGGTACCAGAGAGTCTGTCAGCCTGGCAGTTAGGTAGGTACCAGAGAGTCTGTCAGCCTGGCAGTTAGGTAGGTACCAGAGAGTCTGTCAGCCTGGCAGTTAGGTAGGTACCAGAGAGTCTGTCAGCCTGGCAGTTAGGTAGGTACCAGAGAGTCTGTCAGCCTGGCAGTTAGGTAGGTACCAGAGAGTCTGTCAGCCTGGCAGTTAGGTAGGTACCAGAGAGTCTGTCAGCCTGGCAGTTAGGTAGGTACCAGAGAGTCTGTCAGCCTGGCAGTTAGGCAGGTACCAGAGAGTCTGTCAGCCTGGCAGTTAGGTAGGTACCAGAGAGTCTGTCAGCCTGGCAGTTAGGTAGGTACCAGAGAGTCTGTCAGCCTGGCAGTTAGGTAGGTACCAGAGAGTCTGTCAGCCTGGCAGTTAGGTAGGTACCAGAGAGTCTGTCAGCCTGGCAGTTAGGTAGGTACCAGAGAGTCTGTCAGCCTGGCAGTTAGGTAGGTACCAGAGAGTCTTTCAGCCTGGCAGTTAGGTAGGTACCAGAGAGTCTGTCAGCCTGGCAGTTAGGTAGGTACCAGAGAGTCTGTCAGCCTGGCAGTTAGGTAGGTACCAGAGAGTCTGTCAGCCTTGCAGTTAGGTAGGTACCAGAGAGTCTGTCAGCCTGGCAGTTAGGTAGGTACCAGAGAATCTGTCAGCCTGGCAGTTAGGTAGGTACCAGAGAGTCTGTCAGCCTGGCAGTTAGGTAGGTACCAGAGAGTCTGTCAGCCTGGCAGTTAGGTAGGTACCAGAGTGTCTGTCAGCCTGGCAGTTAGGTAGGTACCAGAGAGTCTGTCAGCCTGGCAGTTAGGTAGGTACCAGGGAGTCTGTCAGCCTGGCAGTTAAACAGGTGCCAGAGAGTCTGTCAGCCTGGCAGTTAGGTAGGTACCAGAGAGTCTGTCAGCCTGGCAGTTAGGGAATTACCAGAGAGTCTGTCAGCTTGGCAGTTAGGGAATTACCAGAGAGTCTGTCAGCCTGGCAGTTAGATAGGTACCAGGAAGTCTGTCAGCCTGGCAGTTAGGCAGGTACCAGGGAGTCTGTCAGCCTGGCAGTTAAACAGGTACCAGAGAGTCTGTCAGCCTGGCAGTTAGGCAGGTACCAGAGAGTCTGTCAGCCTGGCAGTTAGGCAGGTACCAGAGAGTCTGTCGGCCTGGCAGTTAGGTAGGTACCAGAGAGTCTGTCAGCCTGGCAGTTAGGTAGGTACCAGAGAGTCTGTCAGCCTGGCAGTTAGATAGGTACCAGGAAGTCTGTCAGCCTGGCAGTTAGGCAGGTACCAGGGAGTCTGTCAGCCTGGCAGTTAGACAGGTACCAGAGAGTCTGTCAGCCTGGCAGTTAGGTAGGTACCAGAGAGTCTGTCAGCCTGGCAGTTAGGCAGGTACCAGAGAGTCTGTCAGCCTGGCAGTTAGACAGGTACCAGAGAGTCTGTCAGCCTAACAGTTAGACAGGGACCAGAGAGTCTGTCAGCCTGGCAGTTAGGTAGGTACCAAGGAGTCTGTCAGCCTGGCAGTTAGGCAGGTACCAGAGAGTCTGTCAGCCTGGCAGTTAGGTAGGTACCAGAGAATCTGTCAACCTGGCAGTTAGGAAATTACCAGAGAGTCTGTCAGCCTGGCAGTTAGGTAGGTACCAGGGAGTCTGTCAGCCTGGCAGTTAAGCAGGTACCAGAGAGTCTGTCAGCCTGGCAGTTAGGTAGGTACCAGAGAGTCTTTCAGCCTGGAAGTTAGGTAGGTACCAGAGAGTCTATCAGCCTGGCAGTTAGGTAGGTACCAGGGAGTCTGTCAGCCTGGCAGTTAGGCAGGTACCAGAGAGTCTGTCAGCCTGGCAGTTAGGGAAGTAGCTGCCAGGAACATAGATGAGCAGACACTGGGGGTATAAGGCCAAGTATGCAGGTATTTAGGGTTCAAGGCCAGGTAGACAGGTATTTAGGGTACAAGGCCAGGTAGACAGGTATTTAGGGTACAAGGCCAGGTAGACAGGTATTTAGGGTACAAGGCCATTTAGACAGGTATTTAGGGTACAAGGCCAGGTAGAAAGATATTTTGGGTACAAGGCCAAGTAGGCAGGTATTTAGAGTACAAGGCCAGGTAGACAGTTATTTAGGGTACAAGGCCAGGTAGACAGGTATCTAGGGTACAAGACCAGGTAGACAGGTATTTAGGGTACAAGGCCAGATAAACAGGTATTTAGGGTACAAAGCCAGTTAGACAGGTATTTAGGGTACAAGGCCAGGTAGACAGGTATTTAGGGTACAAGACCAAGTAGGCAGGTATTTAGGGTACAAGGCCAGGTAGGCAGGTATTTAGGGTACAAGGCCAAGTAGGCAGGTATTTAGAGTACAAGGCCAGGTAGAGAGGTATTTAGGGTACAAGGCCAGGTACACAGGTATTTAGGGTACAAGGCCAAGTAGGCAGGTATTTAGGGTACAAGGCCAAGTAATCAGGTATTTAGGCTACAAGACCAGGTAGAGAGGTATTTAGGGGTAGTAAGCCAGGTAGGCAGGTATTTAGGGTACAAGGCCAGGTAGACAGGTATTTAAGGGTAGTAAGCCAGGTAGGCAGGTATTTAGGGTACAAGGCCAGGTAGGCAGGCATTTAGGGAAGAAATTGCCAGGAAGGTAGTTAGGCACTCTCAGGTGTTTACCTCTGGATGGCACTATTATAGTGCCTAGTGTGGTAGACAGGTGAATGTGAGAGTGAAAGACACTAGCGGGACTTACCTCTGGATGGCACTCTTGACGAGAGTTCCATGGTAGAGTGCCGGGTGCCTGTTGACAAAGTACAGGAACTGTAGTTCTCTCTGCGCTGCTCTAATCAAGTTCAAACTGAACTGAACCTGACTGGCACCTTTCACTCTGGACTTGTAGTTTGGCACTCTTCCTCCTCCTCCTCCTCCTCCTCCTCCTCCTCCTCCTCCTCCTCTTTCTCCACCTCCTCCTCCACTTCCTCCTCCTCTCTCTCCAGCACCTCCTCCTCTTTCTCCTGCACTACTTCCACCTCCAGCTCCGTTAACCACAGCTCCTCCTGCACCTCCACTGCTGTTTCCTCCTCCTCCTCCTCCTGCTCCTCCTCCTCCTCCCCCTCCTCCTCCTCCTCCAGTGCTGGTGCCGCCTACTCCAGGGCCTTCACTTCCTCCTCCTCCTCCTCCTCCTCCTCCTTCGGTTGCGTTTTCACCCACCACGGCTGCAAAGAGAGAAAAAAACAATGAGAATCTCAAACAAAACACTTCAACACAAGCTGACATATTCGCACTACAGGACAAACTTTTATGGCGGGGAGGGCGTCAACGTTTCACTCAGTGTAGAGCCCCACCATAACATTACGAAGCTCTATATAGAACGAAACATTGTTCCGTGTTGCATGCTGTATTGTATCACCCCAAGTGTCACCAGTACGACGTCTGACCTAACTTGATCAGTAACCTCATTATCTCTCTTGAGAAAATGTACGTTATCATCGTCTTAGACGAAACACGTTGTGTAGCTGAGAGAAAGTATATGAATGAAGGATAATGGTAGGAGACAAGTAAGACTGACAAGTACAGCAAGCTGTCAGGTAAGTGTAAGTCTGAAAGGGACAGGAAGCTGTTAGGTAAGTGAAAGTCTGAAAGGGACAGGAAGCTGTCAGGTAAGTGTAAGTCTGAAAGGAACAGGAAGCTGTCAGGTAAGTGTAAGTCTGAAAGGGACAGGAGGCTGTCACGTAAGTGTAAGTCTGAAAGGGACAGGAAGCTGTCAGGTAAGTGTAAGTCTGAAAGGGACAGGAAGCTGTTAGGTAAGTGTAAGTCTGAAAGGAACAGGAAGCTGTCAGGTAAGTGTAAGTCTGAAAGGGACAGGAAGCTGTTAGGTAAGTGTAAGTCTGAAAAGAACAGGAAGCTGTCAGGTAAGTGTAAGTCTGAAAGGGACAGGAAGCTGTTAGGTAAGTGTAAGTCTGAAAGGAACAGGAAGCTGTCAGGTAAGTGTAAGTCTGAAAGGGACAGAAAGCTGTCAGGTAACTGTAAGTCTGAAAGGAACAGGAAGCTGTCAGGTAAGTGTAAGTCTGAAAGGGACAGGAAGCTGTTAGGTAAGTGTAAGTCTGAAAGGAACAGGAAGCTGTCAGGTAAGTGTAAGTCTGAAAGGAACAGGAAGCTGTCAGGTAAGTGTAAGTCTGAAAGGAACAGGAAGCTGTCAGGTAAGTGTAAGTCTGAAAGGAACAGGAAGCTGTCAGGTAAGTGTAAGTCTGAAAGGGACAGGAAGCTGTTAGGTAAGTGTAAGTCTGAAAAGAACAGGAAGCTGTCATGTAAGTGTAAGTCTGAAAGGGACAGGAAGCTGTTAGGTAAGTGTAAGTCTGAAAGGGACAGGAAGCTGTCAGGTAAGTGTAAGTCTGAAAGGGACAGGAAGCTGTCAGGTAAGTGTAAGTCTGAAAGGAACAGGAAGCTGTCAGGTAAGTGTAAGTCTGAAAGGGACAGGAAGCTGTCAGGTAAGTGTAAGTCTGAAAGGAACAGGAAGCTGTCAGGTAAGTGTAAGTCTGAAAGGGACAGGAAGCTGTCAGGTAAGTGTAAGTCTGAAAGGAACAGGAAGCTGTCAGGTAAGTGTAAGTCTGAAAAGGACAGGAAGCCGTCAGGTAAGTGTAAGTCTGAAAGGGACAGGAAGCTGTCAGGTAAGTGTAAGTCTGAAAGGAACAGGAAGCTGTCAGGTAAGTGTAAGTCTGAAAGGGACAAGAAGCTGTCAGGTAAGTGTAAGTCTGAAAGGGACAGGAAGCTGTCAGGTAAGTGTAAGTCTGAAAGGAACAGGAAGCTGTCAGGTAAGTGTAAGTCTGAAAGGGACAGGAAGCTGTCAGGTAAGTGTAAGTCTGAAAGGAACAGGAAGCTGTCAGGTAAGTGTAAGACTGACAAGTACAGGAACCTGTCAGGTAAGTGTAAGTCTGAAAGGGACAGGAAGCTGTCAGATAAGTGTAAGACTGACAGGTACAGGAAGCTGTCAGGTAAGTGTAAGTCTGACAGGTACAGGAAGCTGTCAGGTAAGTGTAAGACTGACAGGTACAGGAAGTTGTCAGGTAAGTGTAAGTCTGACAGGTACAGGAAGTTGTCAGGTAAGTGTAAGACTGACAGGTACAGGAAGCTGTCAGGTAAGTGTAAGTCTGACAGGTACAGGAAGCTGTCAGGTAAGTGTAAGACTGACATACACAGGAAGTTGTCAGGTAAGTGTAAGACTGACAGGTACAGGAAGTTGTCAGGTAAGTGTAAGACTGACAGGTACAGGAAGCTGTCAGGTAAGTGTAAGACTGACAGGTACAGGAAGCTGTCAGGTAAGTGTAAGACTGACAGGTACAGGAAGCTGTCAGGTAAGTGTAAGACTGACAGGTACAGGAAGCTGTCAGGTAAGTGTAAGACTGACAGGTACAGGAAGCTGTCAGGTAAGTGTAAGACTGACATGTACAGGAAGCTGTCAGGTAAGTGTAAGACTGACAGGTACAGGAAGGAGGCAAAGAAAGTATCTCAGTAGTGAAGGAATGCAACTGTCAAACGAGAAATGGAAGAGAGGATTGTGTACGTCCCGTGGACAATGAAGAAGAGGATAGAAGAGGTTCCGTGGACAATGAAGAAGAGGCGAGGAGGGAAGCTGAAGGCGAACACCTGAAATTGAAGTAGAAGACCGAGAGTCAGATGGACCCTGAAGAAAACCATCTCCATCAACTCTCACACACACACGAAGAAGAGGAAGAAGAGTGACTGAAGGGAGAAGATAAGAATCGACACCAGCAAATGGAGTCGTCAGCAAGCTACCGGATTGACAAAGATGGCTTATGGCTTGGGGTCCTCCTCACGCCCTCCTCCGACAAGAGACTCTTAGCGTTCTTCAGGAAACCCGCAACACAAACGGGAATAACAAACATGGCCACCCTAGCAACACAAACATGTCCGCCCTAGCAACACAGACAACGAGGGATATGTTGTCAAGATACACAAATAACCCGCACATAAAAGACAGAAGCTTACGACGACGTTTCGGTCCGACTTGGACCATTGACAAAGTCACACTGTGACTTTGTCAATGGTCCAAGTCGGACCGAAACGTCGTCGTAAGCTTCTGTCTTTTATGTGCGGGTTATTTGTGTATCGTTCCAGTCACGGTATTGTGCCTTTTTGTTATTTATGTTGTCAAGAGTTTAGAAAGCCAACGTTTATTGGAATATTTATTGCGGAAGCGTTTCGCAGCCCCTGGCTTCTTCAGTCCTCCTTTTTATTGGGCTGGCGAAACATTTCCTACATTAAAAATTCCCGAAACGTTGCACAAACATCTCGTTCTTCAACGAGTATGTACAAGCTAGTCGAAACGTCGTATTTATGACGAGTCCAGAGCCCCAGACAAGTTAATTAACAAGCTTTCATAGGCACAACGTTTCGCTCTGTGAAGAGCTTCCTCATAACTAAATAAAGCTCTACGCAGAGAGAAAGTCATGTCGATAAAAGTTCTCTGTAAAGCCCAGTTTCTCCTTGAAATAAACATTTCGCCGAAAGAGAAATCTACACGCTTCTGACAATGTTTCACTCGCTGAGTGAAACGCAGGCGCTTAGCCACGCTGCTGGGAAGCAGGCAAGAGCTTCGCTGTCAGTCAAGAGGTGACCTGCTAAACAGAATTTGCCTGTCGTCAAATGAGAATGACATTTCCTGTGCGTTGTCCAAGACTCCTACGACGTTTCACCTCTCCTAGACCATTATCAACTGAGAATAGGACGGCTCGAAGTTTACGGTCCGAAGTGTGATAATGGTTCAAGATTGGAGCGAAACATCGCGTAAATTTGTGGAATATTTGTAAGGTAAAGGGGACCTCTGTCTCTCAGCACACACTCCATCTCATAGAGACCTTTGGCCAAGTGCTTATCTCTCCCCTTCGTGTCTATCTCTCTCTATATATTTCACTGGCACTATTTCATTTATCTCTCAGTTTCTGGAACAGAGAGATACCACACGTTGCTGGATATCTCTCTCTCTCTCTCTCTCTCTCTCTCTCTCTCTCTCTCTCTCTCTCTCTCTCTCTCTCTCTCTCTCTCTCTCTCTCTCTCTCTCTCTCTCTCTCTCTCTCTCTCTCTCTCTCTCTCTCTCTCTCTCTCTCTCTCTCTCTCTCTCTCTCTCTCTCTC
This sequence comes from Cherax quadricarinatus, assembly GCF_038502225.1. NCBI lineage: Eukaryota > Metazoa > Arthropoda > Malacostraca > Decapoda > Parastacidae > Cherax > Cherax quadricarinatus. The sequence continues at coordinate 351,693 of NC_091302.1, read as the reverse complement.
TCTCTCTATTTCTGTCTCTGTCTCTGTCTCTGTCTAGCAATTATCTCCCTTGTCTCGCCTGCACGTCTGATCTCCAAGCTATAGTTCAGAGGTGCGTCACTGCATCAAGCACACCTACCATCAGCGCTCTGCAACAACGGTGTTGCATGTGCAGTTTCAGGCCAGAAAGACGTGCAAACGTTTCTTTCTGGTGTATGTTGCAACATTTTATGTTGACCAGGAAAGTGTGGACCATGGCCCAAGACCACTCAGAAGGTGGACCCAGGACCACTCAGAAGGTGGACCCAGGACCACTCAGAAGGTGGACCCAGGACACTCAGAAGGTGGACCCAGGACCACTCAGAAGGTGGACCCAGGACACTCAGAAGGTGGACCCAGAACCACTCAGAAGGTGGACCCAGGACCACTCAGAAGGTGGACCCAGGACCACTCAGACTGTGTCAGTAGCTGTCTGGGTCTTCAGGACAATATGCTCACTATAAGTCTATCATTCTACGCTACCGAGTGAGCTGAAGCTGTTTGATAGGTCAGAAACATAAATTAGAGTGAACAGTGAGGTATAGTGTATGGTGAGGGAGGACAGGGGCAGAATGTTGCCTGATACACTCACTACCTCACTCAGACGCTCGCTAAACCCATGTGGACAGTTATGTACATTCACTAGATGGGGCCATCTGACTTCAACAGATTCCTTGTGGTTGATCAGTTACTATACCAGGACGATCAGGTAATGAGGCAATCCCGTCAATAGTAGTAGTAGTTGTTGTTGTAGTAGACGGTTGCGATAGTCACAGAACTGATGGCAGGCAGAAGTAGTCACTGGTACACACAGCTCTGTGAGTGGCAGTGGAATGACACCAGTGGCGGATAGGGACAGAAACTTCTGCTTTACTGTCATGTCCCACTGTCAGGCCTGTCTGGTGCTTGCATGGCCATTGGTCAACCAGGCTGCTGCTGCTGGTGGCCCGCTGTCCCACATATCCATCACATTATTATTATTATTAAAATCAAGGGGGAAGCGCTAAACCCGGAGGATTATACAGCGCCTGGGGGGGATGTGGAAGGCATTCAGGCTTAATTCGGGGAACTGGAGCACAGATCCAACTCCTTAAATCAAGAGCCCCTCACCAACATCAAGGAACCTTCCTTGAGGGGACATATCCATCACAGCCTGGTTGATCTGGCACCTGGTGGAGGTCATTGTCCAGTTTCCTCTTGAAGACTTCTACATTTGTTCTGGTAAGATGTTGAATAGTACGGGATGACAGATGTTGATACAATGTTCTCTTACTGTACCTACGGCTCCCCTGCTTTTCACTGGGTTTATTTTACACTTTACCCTATATTTTTTCGCTCCAGTCAGTTGTTTTAGAGGTAGGATGATGTATACTGTAAACTACCGTGTACATCACACTACTGTACATCAGCACACCACTACACTCCATCACACCATCAGCACACCATACTCACACACACACACACACACACACACACACACACACACACACACACACACACACACACACACACACACACAGAGTCACGCAGACGTGGGTGCACAGGGCTCCGAGAACCTTAGCGTTTTTAAGGAGTGCAGTAACTGCTAGCAGTAATCAGTGGTAGTGACAACGTCAGTGAACAATCCTACTAGTGATAACTAAAGTTATTAGTTAAAAAGAAAGTCGAGAGGAAGCCTGAAATCATTAATATTTCAAAGTGCCAAACCGTTAGTGGCTAGGAGGCACCTGTTGCCACACAGATTCAAATATACAAAGATCAAAGTGAGTGTGGAAGCGGGTGTTCAAGAATTACCAGCGTCTAGATAACAAGTGAAATGTGGGGCACCATACAGTGAAAGGGAAAAAGTTAATAAGCAAAAGGAGAAAGGAAAAATAAAACATATAATAAGGGAAAGTGGCAGAGTAGGCCTGCTGAAGCAGTGACGTCACAACAAGTTGTGTGCCATTATACATATAAAGTGAAGTGTATGTAATGTGAAGTGTATACTATCATAAGTGAAAAGTGAAATCACGTAAGGAGCGCGGGATGTATGAGCATATATGGTTATAAACATCACGTGTGAAGGATCTCCAAAATAGTGATAGAAGGCCTATGTACGACGACTACGTCATCAGCATCTGGCAACTTGTCACCGCACCGCTGCCAGTGCAAGTATTATTCATCTATTGTGGTTACATGTTGCAGGCTCTGGATTCTGGTCTTGCATCACTGTTACATACTGGTCACTCACTCCTGCAAGCTATTACCAGAATTAGAGTAAAAACTGCAGAGATAAAGTGAAGATAGCGTTGAGGAGAGTGTGAGGAGGACAGCAGTCTAGCGAGGGGTAACGTAGTATTACTACCGGTAGTTATTAGCAGTATGAATACTTAAGAAGCTAGGAAGTCCTCTCTCAATGTGAGCAAGGAATAGGATAATAACTAGTAGTAATTGATACTTAAATCCAGAAAGGGCAATAAGTGGAGAGAGTATTAATACTAGGAAAGACAGCTGGGACTAAATTTGAGCCTACACGACAGAGAGGCATAACGGATCTTTCAACCACAACAACCCCTCCCCTCCCCCCCTAACCATCTCTCCCTCACACACATACACACACACAAGGGTAGATACTCATAAAAGCTTTAGACCCTAGTAGCAATTTCCGCTTTTTATAACTCAGAATTACTGGTATGTATTAGCAGTATCTCCCCCTCAGTCCTCCCCCAAACACACGAACACACACATATACACACATACATACACACACACACACACCTGTACTAGGCGAATACACACACACACACACACACACACACACACACTCACACACACATACACACACACAAACACACACACACACACACACACACACACACACACACACACACACACACACACACACACACACACACACACACACACATACACACACATACACACACACATACACACACACACACATACACACACACACCCTATGCAATCACTCTACCCTCATCCTACTCTTCCCCTCCTCTTCTAATCCCATCACACACACACACACACCTCGGTTTCTAGGGGTCACTCTACCCTCATCCTTCTCTCCCCCTCCCCCTCCCCCCTTAATCCCATCACACACACACACACCTCGGTTTCTAGGGGTCACTCTACCCTCATCCTTCTCTCCCCCTCCCCCTCCCCCCTTAATCCCATCCCTCTCTCCCCCACACATGCACACACACATACACAAGCACACATACACTTGACACATACACAAGCACACATACACTTGACACATACACATACTCCCCCTTCCCCTAACCACCTCTCCCCCTCCCCCTAGCTACCTACCCCTCCCCCCAAACCATCTAGCCCCCACCCCCAAACCATCTATCCCCCTCCCCCTAACCATCTCTCTCCCTCCAATAACCATCCTTCCCCTCCCCCATAACCATCCATCCCCCTCCCCTAACCATCTATTCCCCTCCCCCTAACCATCTCTCCCCCTTCCTTCTGTGGTGCAATGGGGCAACCTAGAACCAGGATGAGAACAAAGGGCCCCAAGGACGAATCTGGGAGGGAGGACTGGGAGGCAGAGCTCAAAAAAAGGGAGGAAGACTGGGGAAGGAGGCTAGATGAGCTTGCAAGGAAGATGGAGGAGAGGTTAGCAGCAGCGTGCAGAAGGTGGGAGTAACATGCCACAGTAGCAGAAACCAAAATATAGAGATTAGAAGAGGAGCTGAGAAATCTGAAACAGCCTAGAGATAAGGATAATACAGAAGTAGCATCAGCAATGTTTACATCAGACACAGACAAAGGGTCTGAAGGGAGCATGGAAGCTAAAAAGTATGCAGAGGTCCTGTCAAACCCACACGGGGCCAAAACAAAGACAGGGAGCACACTAGGACAGCATGAGAGGTTGGAAGACATTGAAGGAACTAGGACAAGTGCAGGGACCTTACCAGACACTTGTGGGGGCCAGGAACAGGTGAGTAGGAAGGACAAACCAATAAGCATAGGGGCCACAGCTAGGGAAGGGATTGAAGGAAGGAACACTCCACAGGAAGGAGCTAAAACACCTCAGAGAATGCAATGAGAGTCACAGTGGGAGGCGGAAAGGGAGAGATCATTTTTTGTCTATGGGCTAGACAAAGCTGAAGGGGAAACTTATGATGAAAGAAAACAGGAGGAGAGAAAAGTGATTGAAGGTATCATTAAGGTGATAGGCGAGGGAGACATGACCCAAGTGGCAAATTTTCGGAGAATTGGGTGGTTCAGAGAGAGAAGGAAACGGCCTCTCAAAGTAATTTTCAAGGCAGAATCAACTCGAACCATGATCCTGCAGGAGAAAGCATGGCTGAGAGGCAAACAGGAGTTCAAGAGCGTGTACCTCGATCGAGAGAGAACAAAGGAGTAAAGGATGATACTGAAAGAGAGAGTGCAAAAACGAAAGGAGGAATGGGAAGAAACGACAAAGAAGAGCAGAATAACTCAGGCACAAGTGGAAGGACAAGCACACCCCCCAGAAACTCCTGCATAAGGACTCCAAACACAACACTCCCAAGGCAACTGAACAATCTAAACCAACCATCACACACCGATCCCTCTGTTCCCACCGCCAGCACCACGAACCCTACCCCTACAGCAACCCCATATGGGAGCTCTTCCTCCACCTCCACTGCAACCCCCCACAGGCCCCCACCAGGGCTCCTGCTCTCCCAACCCCAGAATTCCCCCAACTACCTGAGAAATGGAAGACAGCAAATGTAGTCCCCATATTTAAGAAAGGAAACAGAAACGAGGCACTAAACTACAGACCTGTGTCTCTGACTTGTATAGTATGCAAAGTCATGGAGAAGATTATCAGGAGGAGAGTGGTGGAACACCTGGAACGGAACAAGATCATAAATGAAAATCAGCGTGGGTTCATGGAAGGCAAATCCTGTGTCACAAACCCTCTGGAGTTTTATGACAAGGTAACAGAAGTAAGACACGAGAGAGAGGGGTGGGTTGATTGCATTTTCCTGGACTGCAGGAAGGCCTTTGACACAGTTCCTTACAAGAGATTAGTGCAGAAGCTGGAGGATCAGGCGCATATAACAGGGAGGGCACTGCAATGGATCAGGGAATACCTGACAGGGAGGCAACAACGAGTCATGGTACGTGAAGAAGTATCACAGTGTGCGCCTGTGACGAGCGGGGTCCCACAGGGGTCGGTTCTAGGACCAGTGCTATTTTTGATATATGCGAACGACATGATGGAAGGAATAGACTCTGAAGTGTCCCTATTCGCAGATGATGAGAAACTGATGAGAAGAATTAAATCGGATGAGGATGAGGCAGGACTGCAAAAGACCTGGACAGGCTGGAAACATGGTCCAGAAACTGGCTTCTCGAATTCAACCCTGCCAAATGCAAAGTCATGAAGATTGGGGAGGGGCAAAGAAGACCGCAGACAGAGTATAGGCTAGGTGGACAAAGACTACAGACCTCACTCAGAGAGAAAGACCTAGGGGTGACCATAACACCGAGCACGTCACCGGAGGCACACATCAACCAAATAACTGCTGCAGCATACGGGCGCCTGGCAAACCTGAGAATAGCGTTCCGATACCTTAATAAGGAATCGTTCAAGACACTGTACACTGTGTATGTTAGGCCCATACTGAAGTATGCAGCACCAGTCTGGAACCCACACCTGGTCAAGCACGTCAAGAAGTTAGAGAAAGTACAAAGGTTTGCAACAAGGCTAGTCCCAGAGCTCAGGGGAATGTCGTACGAGGAAAGGTTGAGGGAAATCGGACTGACGACACTGGACGACAGAAGGGTCAGGGGAGACATGATAACGACATACAAGATACTGCGGGGAATAGACAAGGTGGACAGAGATAGGATGTTCCAGAGAGGGGACACAGAAACAAGGGGTCACAATTGGAAGCTGAAGACTCAGACGAGTCACAGGGACGTTAGGAAGTATTTCTTCAGTCATAGAGTCGTCAGGAAGTGGAAAAGCCTAGCAAGTAAAGTAGTGGAGGCAGGAACCATACATAGTTTTAAGAAGAGGTATGACAAAGCTCAGGAAGCAGAGAGGGAGAGGACCTAGTAGCGATCAGTGAAGAGGAGGGGCCAGGAGCTGAGTATCGACCCCTGCAACCACAATTAGGTGAGTACATATACACATACACACACACACACACACACACACACACACACACACACACACACACACTCACACACACACACACACACACACACACACACACACACACACACACACACACACACACACACACTCACACACACACACACTCACACACACACACACTCACACACACACACACACACACACACACACACACACACACACACACACACACACACACACACACACACTCCAGAAAGACTGAGAGGTGGGGCACACCACCATGTGCTGGACACAGTGCACACAACCGAGGAAGAAGTGAAGAGGCTTCTGAGTGAGCTAGATACCTCAAAGGCAATGGGGCCAGATAACATCTCCCCATGGGTATTGAGAGAGGGAGCAGAGGCACTATGTGTACCCCTAACAACAATATTCAATACATCTATCGAAACAGGGAGATTGCCTGAGGCATGGAAGACAGCAAATGTAGTCCCAATCTTTAAAAAAAGGAGACAGACATGAAGCATTAAACTACAGACCAGTGTCACTGACATGTATAGTATGCAAAATCATGGAGAAGATTATCAGGAGAAGAGTGGTGAAACACCTAGAAAGGAACGATCTCATCAACAGCAGCCAACATGGTTTCAGGGACGGAAATCCTGTGTCACAAACCTACTGGAGTTCTATGACATGGTGACAGCAGTAAGACAAGAGAGAGGGGTGGGTGGATTGCATTTTCTTGGACTGCAAGAAGGCGTTTGACACAGTTCCACACAAGAGATTGGTGCAAAAACTGGAGGACCAAGCAGGGATAACAGGGAAGGCACTACAATGGATCAGGGAATACTTGTCAGGAAGACAGCAGCGAGTCATGGTACGTGGCGAGGTGTCAGAGTGGGCACCTGTGACCAGCGGTCCCGCAGGGGTCAGTCCTAGGACCAGTGCTGTTTCTGGTATTTGTGAACGACATGACGGAAGGAATAGACTCTGAGGTGTCCCTGTTTGCAGATGACGTGAAGTTGATGAGAAGAATTCACTCGATCGAACACCAGGCAGAACTACAAAGGGATCTGGACAGGCTGCAGACCTGGTCCAGCAATTGGCTCCTGGAGTTCAATCCCACCAAGTGCAAAGTCATGAAGATTGGGGAAGGGCAAAGAAGACCGCAGACGGAGTACAGTCTAGGGGGGCCAGAGACTACAAACCTCACTCAAGGAAAAAGATCTTGGGGTGAGTATAACACCAGGCACATCTCCTGAAGCGCACATCAACCAAATAACTGCTGCAGCATATGGGCGCCTAGCAAACCTCAGAACAGCATTCCGACATCTTAATAAGGAATCATTCAGGACCCTGTACACCGTGTACGTTAGGAACATATTGGAGTATGCGGCACCAGTTTGGAACCCACACCTAGCCAAGCACGTAAAGAAACTAGAGAAAGTGCAAAGGTTTGCAACAAGACTAGTCCCAGAGCTAAGAGTTATGTCCTACGAGGAGAGGTTAAGGGAAATCAACCTGACTACACTGGAGGACAGGAAAGATAGGGGGGACATGATAACGACATACAAAATACTGAGAGGAATTGACAAGGTGGACAAAAACAGGATGTTCCAGAGATTGGACACAGTAACAAGGGGACACAGTTGGAAGTTGAAGACACAGATGAATCACAGGGATGTTAGGAAGTATTTCTTCAGCCACAGAGTAGTCAGTAAGTGGAATAGTTTGGGCAGCGATGTAGTGGAGGCAGGATCCATACATAGGTTTAAGCAGAGGTATGATAAAACTCACAGCTCAGGGAGAGTGACCTAGTAGCGATCAGTGAAGAGGCTGGGCCAGGAGCTCGGACTCGACCCCCGCAACCTCAACTAGGTGAGTACACACACACACACACACACACACACACACACACACACACACACACACACACACACACACACACACACACACACACACACACACACACACGCACACACACTTGGTCTAGTCATATATAACAAGACTAATGAGCAATGACTGACTTTGGGATTGCTTCTGAATATCAAAGCAATTTCCTTACCATGTCCTGAGGGAATGGGACACGGAGAGAGAGAGAGAGAGAGAGAGAGAGAGAGAGAGAGAGAGAGAGAGAGAGAGAGAGAGAGAGAGAGAGAGAGAGAGAGAGAGAGAGAGAGAGAGAGAGAGAGAGAGAGAGAGAGAGAGAGTACATTAGAGAGATAAGAGAGAAAGTTGCCTAATTCACTCGATAGATGACTATGAACTATTCCATTGATAGTATAGCCTAGAATAGTGAGGTAGAAAGCTCTCTTCCCACGTTCATTTCTGTCTCTCTGTCTCTCTGTCTCTGTCTGTCTGTCTCTCTCTCTCTCTCTCTCTCTTTTTTTTTTTTTTCACAGGGTTTGACAAGGTTAAGGATCCCTAGCTTTATTGACAAGCTATTTACAGGTTAAGGATTCCTAACTTTATTGGCAAGCTAAGAGCTGTTACCTACATCAGCTCATTTGAAAGCATTTTTATTGTTATGAGACATACAAGTAGGAAACAGGATGAAGTTGGAGCCATCTGTGGGCCAGCATTTTCATTTGATCAACTGACTTTATCTCGTTGACATCATTATGCTGTACGAATGTGTTCCATACTCGAGTCATCCTGGGTATGTATTATCTCAGATGGAGTGATGTTCTGGAGAAGGGTACAGCCAGAATGAAGTTGCTGCTTTCTGCCCGTCTTGTGGCATAAAAGCTTGTTTCACGCTGTCCTCGAAGTGGATCCAAGTGTGGTATTTTGACAATATTGGCCTTGTACATAACAGTAAGGAACCACCCACATCCCTCCTATGTTGAAGGCTCTGCTGAAATGACAGATCTATCCAGGATGGGTCAGGCGAGAGATGAGACGTCTTGCTCTGTTCTCTACTCTGTCAAGCAGTTGCAGATGAGAGGGGGGAGGGCAGGCAAACCAAGAAAGTGGAGCATACTCAAGGTGCGAGCGTACTTGTGCCTCGTACAGGATCTTGCAACCCCTACTGTCAAGCAGATGGGAGATACGGCGAAGTGCTGTGTTCCTGGCTGCCTTGTTTGTAAGATTTACAACATGGTTCTTCATGGTTAGTTTGGAGTCATCACCCCAAGGATATCAACTTCTTCTCCAGGTGCCAACATCCTCCCATTCATCCTTACTACTGCACCAGCATTACCATCATGGTGCCTAGAGACGATCATCATTTGCGTTTTCTCAGGTGCAAATGTTACTTGCCATCTATTTCCCCAAGCTGATATAGCTCTCAGCTGGTGATTGATGTAGCTTAGATAAGTGAATGTCAGTGTACAGTCGTCTGCATATGCATGTGATTCTGGGATGAGATGAAGAAGGTCGTTGAAGTAGACATTCCATAACAATGGACCCAGCACGCTTCCTTGTGGAACACTTGCCCCAATAGGATGTCTTGCTGATTCCGTTCCATTGAGAACTACACTTAGAGATCTACCATGAAGGTAATCACTGAGGAGACATAGCGTAGAGCCTGCAATTCCCAGTGCTTGAAGTTTTGCTAAGAGGGCCTGGTGCCACACCCGGTCGAATGCGCCAGCAATGTCCAGTGCTACCACACAGCTGACTTTGGATTCATCCAGTGACTGGTGCCACTTAGTGGAGAGGTTTAACAACAGATCAGCAGCAGAGTAACCTTTCCTGAAGCCATATTGACGATCACAAAGTAGTGAGTGGTAGTCAAAAAACTCTGTCATTTGTCTTGAGATTATTGTCTCAAGGATTTTACCAGTGATTGACAGGAGTGACACTGGTCTGTAGTTGCTGATTTCTGCTCTGCTCTTCTTTTTGTGAACAGGGACTACATTTGCCTCTTTCCATAGAGAGGGCCATTTATACTGTACTAGGCAGTGCTGAAAGATGCGAGTTAGAGGTGCTGCTAGCTGGTCTGCACATCTTCTCAACAATCTTGGGCTCAACTTGTCTGGGCCCACAGCCTTTCTTGGTCAAGCGATTTAAGTAGGAAATGCACCTCCTCCTGCCTTATTGTCACCACTGACAGTTTTGACACAGTTCTTGCAGCTAGCCAAGGAGGGTCCCTTGCTGGATCAGGAACTTGCATTTTGGTAGCAAAGTGTTCAGCAAAGAGGTCCGCCTTCTCTTGACTACTAGTAGAGGTGGTCCCATCCTGTTGATTTAGAGGTGGAATAAGTTCATCAGGCAGATAACCTTGTCTGTCCTTGACCAGGGACCACCAGGTTTTGGAGCCTACCCTACCTGATGCTAACTTTCTTTAAGTGTCCACCTCCCATTTAGCAATGGCCCACTTTTGAACATCACCCATATGCCTACAGGCTTGCGTGTGCAAGTTCCTGTTATAGGTGGTAGGATGTCTCTTATACCTTCGCCATGCTTTGTACTTAGCAGTAACAGCCTCTCTACAAAGCCAAACCAAGGCTGATCTGTAGGCTTCGTCACATATTGCCGGTGAGGAATGTGTTCTTGTTGTAGATTAAGGATGTGTCCAGTGAAGGCTTTCACTTGGTTGGCAACATCCCCTTGGAGAAGAGCATTCCAGTCGATGGTGGCGAGCTCTGTCTGTCTGTCTGTCTGTCTGTCTGTCTGTCTGTCTGTCTGTCTGTCTGTCTGTCTGTCTGTCTGTCTGTCTGTCTGTCTGTCTGTCTCTCTCTCTCTCTCTCTCTCTCTCTCTCTCTCTCCCTCATCACAATATTTTGTTTTAAAAACACCAAGATATTTATCACATATGAAATATTATGTTGGTATAATGTCAGTGTTTGTATCATTAACACCTTTATACTGGTGTTACTGTAGCACCATTAACACCTTTATACTGGTGTTACTGTAGCACCATTAACACCTTTATACTGGTGTTACTGTAGCACCATTAACACCTTTATACTGGTGTTACTGTAGCACCATTAACACCTTTATACTGGTGTTACTGTAGCACCATTAACACCTTTATACTGGTGTTACTGTAGCACCATTAACACCTTTATGCTGGTGTTACTGTAGCACCATTAACACCCTTATACTGGTGTTACTGTAGCACCATTAACACCTTTATACTGGTGTTACTGTAGCACCATTAACACCTTTATGCTGGTGTTACTGTAGCACCATTAACACCTTTATACTGGTGTTACTGTAGCACCATTAACACCTTTATACTGGTGTTACTGTAGCACCATTAACACCTTTATACTGGTGTTACTGTAGCACCATTAACACTTTTATACTGATGTTACTGTAACACCATTAACACCTTTATACTGGTGTTACTGTAGCACCATTAACACCTTTATACTGGTGTTACTGTAGCACCATTAACACCTTTATACTGGTGTTACTGTAACACCATTAACACCTTTATACTGGTGTTACTGTAGTACCATTAATACCTTTATACTGGTGTTACTGTAGCACCATTGACACCTTCATACTGGTGTTACTGTAGCACCATTAACACCTTTATGTTGGTGTTGCTGTAGCACCATAACACCTTTATACTGGTGTTACTGTAGCACCATTAACACCTTTATACTGGTGTTACCGTAGCACCATTAACACCTTTATACTGGTGTTGCTGTAGCACCATTAATGCCTTTATACTGGTGTTACTGTAGCACCATTAACACCTTTATACTGGTGTTACTGTAGCACCATTAATTCCTTTATACTGGTGTTACTGTAGCACCATTGACACCTTCATACTGGTGTTACTGTAGCACCATTAACACCTTCATGTTGGTGTTGCTGTAGCACCATTAACACCTTTATACTGTTGTTACTGTAGCAACATTAACACCTTTATACTGGTGGTACTGTAGCACCATTAACATTTTTATACTGGTGGTACTGTAGCACCACTAACACCTTTATACTGGTATTACTGTAGTACCATTAACAACACTATAGTGGTGCTACTGTAGCATCAGTCTGACCGGGGAGTCTTCAGTTTTGTCAGTCTGAGTTGAAAGGTTTCAGTAGTGTGAGCAGCTCCAAATCACCTATTGGCTTATAATATTATGGATAATATTATGGCAGGTAATGGGAACAAGCCCATTGTGTGTCTTAGTGCTGGGGGTAATGACATTGGGAAGGGCAGGAGAGAGGAGCTGCTGGATAAGTACAGGTCAGCCATAGAAGTAGTTAGGTCTAAGGGAGGGATCCCAGTCATATGTAGCATCTTGCCTAGAAAGGGAGTGGGCAATGAATGGATGTCTAGGGCAATTGGTATAAATTGCTGGCTAGACAGGTACTGCAAGGAACTTGCAATCCCATTCATTGATAACTAGGACCTATTCTTTGGCAAACGTGATATGTATGCAAGGGATGGGGTTCATCTCTCTGGGGATGGAGTGGTTGCATTAGCCAATTCAATTGAGAGGGTAATTGATGACTTGTCTAGGAATTTAAACTGATAGATTATAGAGGTATGGGTGTTTGTGGGAAACAATCAGGCTGCAGTATTAGGGTTAAAAACAGCAGTTATTACCGGGATACCTCAGGGATATGTTTAAAAGACAATATTCAAAATAAAGTTGCTAGTAATGGCAAATCAATTGATCAACAAACAAAGAGAGACAGTAGAGGGCAACGAGTGACTAGCTCCCTTAAGATTTACTATACAAATAGTAGGAGTCTAAGAAATAAGATAGATGAGCTAAGATTACTTGCAAGTGTAGGCAATATAGGTATTATTGGTATAACAGAGAACTGGTTCAACCTGAAAGATAGAGAAATGCCTTCTGAATGCAACATACAGGGTTATAAACTATTCCATACTGATAGGGTCAACAGGAAGGGTGGTGGTGTGGCGATGTATGTCAGAAAATTTAAATTGTTGTCTTAGACATGATATAAGATTAGAAACATCGAACACAGAATCTGTTTGGCTACAGTTTCTCGAGGGACGTGACAAATTAATTTTGGGTGTAATTTATAGGCCACCAAACCTTGATAGGGAGTGCAGTAAACTGTTATGGGACGAAATTCATAAGGCATCTAGATATGAAAATGTTGTGATAATGGGAGATTTTAACTTTAGACAAATTGATTGGAACAATATGACAAGAAATCTTGAGTCTAGTGACTTTCTTGATACGGTTTAGGATTGCTTTTTAGATCAGGTTGTGACAGAACCAACTAGAGGAAACAATCTGCTTGACTTGGTTCTTGCCAACAAAGATTCACTAATTAATAATCTTGAGGTTAATGATGAGCTTGGGGAAAGTGATCACAAATCACTTAGTTTCAATATATCATGGAATTACCCAGATAACTGCAATCAAATCTCTGTCCCAGATTTTCGCTTGGCCGACTTCATGGGACTGAAAAATTACCTGGGTGGGCTAAACTGGGATGTCCTGACTATGGGTCAGGTAGGTGATCTTGGTTGCCAATATGACGTTTTTCAGAGCATAGTTCTAGCTGCCCAGACAACTTTTGTTCCGAGTAGGGAAATTAGATCTAACAAAAATGATCCCAAATGGATGAACAATAGATTAAAACATCTCACTGGTCAAAAGAGAGGCATATATAGGCGTATCAAAAGAGGGGATGGGCAGTTAAGAAATCAATATATTCTATTAAAGAGAGAAATAAAGAAAGGAATAAGAAAAGCAAAAAGGGATTATGAGGCTAAGGTCGCAAGGGATTCAAAGACTAACCCAAAAGGGTTCTTTCAGGTATACAGAAGTAAGATTAGGGACAAGACTGGCCCACTTAAGAGTAACTCTGGTCAGATCACTGACAGTGATAAGGATATGTGTGTAATTCTAAATACCTACTTCCTCTCAGTTTTCACCCAGGAAAATACTAGCGATATTCCTGAAATAATAGATTATGTAGAACAGGATGATAAACTATGTACGATTGCAGTAACTAGTGATATGGCCCTCAGACAAATAAACTAAAACCTAACAAATCCCCAGATCCTGATGAACTGTTTGCAAGGGTGTTAAAGGAATGTAAAGAGGAACTTAGCATACCTTTGGCTAATCTTTTTAACATAACACTACAAGCTGGCATAGTGCCTGATAAGTGGAAAATGACAAATGTAATACCTATTTACAAGGCATATGACAGGTCCTTGGCTTCGAACTATAGACCAATAAGCCTTACCTCCATAGTGGGAAAATTTATGGAATCAATAATTGCCTAAGCAATTCGTAGCCATCTTGATAGGCATAAATTGAATAATGAATCTCAACACGGTTTTACAAAGGGGCGTTCCTGTCTTACGAATTTACTAACTTTTTTCACTAAGGTGTTTGAGGAGGTAGATCATGGTAATGAATATGATATTGTGTATATGGACTTCAGTAAGGCTTTCGACAGAGTTCCACACCAGAGGCTATTGAGGAAACTTAAGGCACACGGAATAGGAGGAGAAATTTTTTCCTGGGTAGAAGCATGGCTGACAAATAGACAGCAGAGAGTTTGCATAAATGGGGAGAAATCAGAATGGGGGCACGTCACAAGCGGTGTTCCTCAGGGGTCAGTGTTGGGCCCGTTGTTGTTCACAATTTACATAAACGACATAGATGAGGGAATACATAGCGACATAAGCAAATTTGCTGATGACACCAAAATAGGCCGTCCAATTCATTCTAATGAGGACACTAGAGCACTCCAGGATGATTTGAATAGACTGATGCAATGGTCGGAGAAGTGGCAGATGCAGTTTAATATTGACAAATGCAAAGTTCTAAATGTTGGACAGTTAAATAACCATGCCACATATAAACTAAATAATGTAGATCTTAATACTACCGATTGCGAAAAGGATTTAGGAGTTCTGGTTAGCAGTAATCTAAAACCAAGACAACAGTGCATTAGTGTTTGCAATAACGCTAACAGAATTCTTGGCTTCATATCTAGAAGTATAAATAATAGAGGTCCTCAGGCTGTTCTTCAACTCTATATATCCTTGGTTAGGCCTCATTTAGATTATGCTGCTCAGTTCTGGTCACCGTATTACAGAATGGATATAAATGTTCTGGAAAACGTACAGAGGAGGATGACAAAGATGATCCCATGTATCAGAAATCATCCCTATGAGGATAGACTGAGGGCCCTGAATCTGCACTCTCTCGAAAGGCGTAGAATTAGGGGGATATGATCGAGGTGTATAAATGGAAAACAGGAATAAATAAAGGTATGTAAATAGCGTGCTGAAAATTTCCAGCCAAGACAGGACTTGCAGTAATGGTTTCAAGTTGGAAAAATTCAGATTCAGGAAGGATATAAGAAAGCACTGGTTTGGTAATAGAGTTGTGGATGAGTGGAACAAACTCCCGAGTACAGTTATTCAGGCTGAAACGTTGTGTAGTTTTAAGAATGGGTTAGATAAATACATGAGTGGGTGCGGGTGGGTGTGAGTTGGACCTGACTAGCTTGTGCTGCTGGGTCTGGTGCAGTGCTAACTCCTTGAGTGGAGATGACCAGACTGGGTGGGTCATTGGGCTAATTCCGGGGGGGGGGACATGAACCTGCTCCGCATGGGTCAGTAGGCCTGTTGCAGTGTTCCTTCTTTCTTATGTTCTTATGTTCTTAAGTTAGTCAGGTCCAAGTCACCTATTGGCTTAAGCTAGTCAGGTCCAAGTCACCTATTGGCTTAAGCTAGTCAGGTCCAAGTCACCTATTGGCTTAAGCTAGTCAGGTCCAAGTCACCTATTGGCTTAAGCTAGTCAGGTCCAAGTCACCTATTGGCTTTAGCTAGTCAGGTCCAAGTCACCTATTGGCTTAAGCTAGTCAGGTCCAAGTCACCTATTGGCTTAAGCTAGTCAGGCCCAAGTCACCTATTGGCTTAAACTAGTCGGGTCCAAGCCACCTATTGGCTTAAGCTAGTCAGGTCCAAGTCATCTATTGGCTTTAGCTAGTCAGGCCCAAGTTACCTATTGGCCTAAGCTAGTCAGGTCCAAGTCACCTATTGGCTTAAGCTAGTCAGGTCCAAGTCACCTATTGGCTTAAGCTAGTCAGGACCAAGTCATCTATTGGCTTTAGCTAGTCAGGCCCAAGTCACCTATTGGCCTAAGCTAGTCAGGTCCAAGTCACCTATTGGCTTAAGCTAGTCAGGTCCAAGTCACCTATTGGCTTAAGCTAGTCAGGTCCAAGTTACCTATTGGCCTAAGCTAGTCAGGTCCAAGGCACCTACTGCCCTAAGCTAGTCAGGTCCAAGTCACATCATCAGTGCACGAATCCCATATACATAGATGTATGGAGATTCTAATAAGGAGAGAAGAATGAGGAGGAGAAGATAGAGAAGACGATGGGAAGGAGGTAGCGGATGGGATGCTGTGGATGAACGTGGGAGATGAATGGAGGGGGTGGCGGAGGACTGAGAACGATGCTCTCGTATACGAATGTGTAGGAAGCAGCAGAGGAGGAAAGAATGTGGAAACAGACGATAACTGAAGGATATGTAGCAGGCGTGTGATTGGGGAGGAAGAAAGGGATAGATGGAAGCGTGGGGAAGATGGAGAATAGACTAAGAGAGCGGGAGGATAGCGAGATGCAGCATCCGCCGGAGGGAGGGAGGCCCCTGTCCATGACCTGTTCATGGGGGAAGGTCCCCTAACCTCCCTGTCTTCAGGTCCTGGTGGTACGTTGCTAGTTCTGGTGGTAGACCGCTAGTTGTGGTGCTAGACTGCTAGTTGTGAAGGTAGGCTGCTAGTTGTGGTGGTAGGCTGCTAGTTGTGGTGCTAGACTGCTAGTTGTGGAGGTAGGCTGCTAGTTGTGGTGCTAGACTGCTAGTTGTGGTGGTAGGCTGCTAGTTGTGGTGGTAGTTGGCTAGTTGTGGTGGTAGGTTGCTAGTTGTGGTGGTAGATTGCTAGTTGTGAAGGTAGGCTGCTAGTTGTGGTGGTAGACTGCTAGTTGTGGTGGTAGGCTGCTAATTGTGGTGGTAGGCTTCTAGTTGTGGTGGTAGGTTGTTAATTGTGGTGGTAGGCTGCTAGTTGTGGCGGTAGGCTGCTAATAGTGGTGGTAGGCCGCTAGTTGTGGTGGTAGGCTGCTAGTTGTGGTGGTAGGTTTCTAGTTGTGGTGGTAGGTTGCTAGTTGTGGTGGTAGGTTGCTAGTTGTTTTGGTAGACTGCTAGTTGCGATGGTAGGTTGCTAGTTGTGGTGATAGGTTGCTAGTTGTGGTGGCAGACTGCTAGTTGTGGGGGTAGGTTGCTAGCTGTGGTGGTAGGTTGGTAGGTTGCTAGTTGTGGTGGTAGACTGCTAGGTGTAGTGGTAGGTTGCTAGTTGCGGTGGTAGACTGCTAGTTGTGGTGGCAGGGTGCTAGTTGTGGTGGTAGGTTTCTAGTTCTGGTGGTAGGTTGCTAGTTGTGGTGGTAGGTTGCTAGTTGTTTTGGTAGACTGCTAGTTGCGGTGGTAGGTTGCTAGTTGTGGTGGTAGGTTGCTAGTTGTGGTGGTAGATTGCTAGTTGTGGTGGTAGGTTGCTAGTTGTAGTGGTAGGTTGCTAGTTGTGGTGGCGGACTGCTAGTTGTGGGGGTAGGTTGCTAGTTCTGGAGGTAGGTTGCTAGTTGTGGTGGTAGGTTGCTAGTTGTGGTGGTAGATTGCTAGATGTGGTGGTAGGCTGCTAGCTGTGGTGGTAGGTTGGTAGGTTGATAGTTGTGGTGGTAGACTGATAGGTGTGGTGGTAGGTTACTAGTTGCGGTGGAAGACTGCTAGTTGTGGTGGAAGGCTGCTAGTTGTTGTGGTAGGTTTCTAGTTGTGCTGGTAGGTTGCTAGTTGTGGTCGCAGACTGCTAGTTGTGAGGGTAGATTGCTAGCTGTGGTGGTAGGTTGGTAGGTTGCTAGTTGTGGTGGTAGGCTGCTAGTTGCGGTGGTAGACTGCTAGTTGTGGTGGAAGGCTGCCAGTTGTGGTGGTAGGGTGCTAGTTGTAGCGGTAGGTTGCTAGTTGTGGTGGTAGGTTGCTAGTTGTGGCCGCAGACTGCTAGTTGCGGGGGTAGATTGCTAGCTGTGGTGGTAGGTTGGTAGGTTGCTAGTTGTGGTGGTAGGCTGCTAGTTGCGGTGGTAGAATGCTAGTTGTGGTGGAAGGCTGCCAGTTGTGGTGGTAGGGTGCTAGTTGTAGTGGTAGCTTGCTAGTTGTGGTGGTAGGTTGTTATTTGTGGTTGTAGGTTGTTGGTTGTGGGAGCAGGTTGCTAGTTGTGGTGGTAGGTTGTTAGTTGTGATTGTAGGTTGTTGGTTGTGGGAGTAGGTTGCTAGTTGTGGTTGTATGTTGCTAGTTGTTGTGGTAGGTCGCTAGTTGTGGTAGTAGGTTGCTAATTGTGATAGGAAGTGGCTAGATGTGGTGGTAGGTTGTTAGTTGTGGTGGTAGGCTGCTAGTTATAATGGTAAGTTGATAGTTGTGGTGGTAGTCAGGGATGGTGGTAGTCTGCTAGTTATAGTGGTAAGTTGATAGTTGTGGTGGTAGTCAGGGATGGTGGTAGTCAGGGATGGTGGTAGTCAGGGATGGTGGTAATCAGGGATGGTGGTATTCAGGGATGGTGGTAGTCAAGGATGGTGGTAGCCAGGGATGGTGGTAGTCAAGGATGATGGTAGTCAGGGATGGCGGTAGTCAGGGATGGCGGTAGTAAGAGATGGTGGTAGTCAGGGATGGTGGTAGTCAGGGATGGTGGTAGTCAGGGATGGTGGTAGTCAAGGATGGTGGTAGTCAGGGATGGTGGTAGTCAGGGATGGTGGTAGTCAGGGATGGTGGTAGTCAGGGATGGTGGTAGTCAGGGATGGCGGTAGACAGGGATGGTGGTAGTCAGGGATGGTGGTAGTCAGGGATGGTGGTAGTCAAGGATGGTGGTAGTCAGGGATGGTGGTAGTCAGGGATGGCGGTAGTCAGGGATGGTGGTAGTCAGGGATGGTGGTAGTCAGGGATGGTGGTAGTCAGGGATGGTGGTAATCAGGGATGGTGGTATTCAGGGATGGAGGTAGTCAAGGATGGCGGTAGTCAGGGATGGTGGTAGTCAAGGATGATGGTAGTCAGGGATGGCGGTAGTCAGGGATGGCGGTAGTAAGGGATGGTGGTAGTCAGGGATGGTGGTAGTCAGGGATGGTGGTAGTCAGGGATGGTGGTAGTCAAGGATGGTGGTAGTCAGGGATGGTGGTAGTCAGGGATGGTGGTAGTCAGGGATGGTGGAAGTCAGGGATGGTGGTAGTCAGGGATGGTGGTAGTCAGGGATGGTGGTAGTCAGGGATGGTGGTAGTCGAAGACAGTGGTAGTCAGGGATGGCGGTAGTCAAGGATGGTGGTAGTCAGTGATGGCGGTAGTCAGAGATGGTGGTAGTCTAGGATGGCGGTAGTCAAGGATGGTGGTAGTGAGGGATGGTGGTAGTCAAGGATGGTGGTAGTCAGGGATGGTGGTAGTCAAGGATGGTGGTAGTCAAGGATGGTGGTAGTCAAGGATGGTTGTAGTCAGGGATGGTGGTAGTGAGAGATGGTGGTAGTGAGGGATGGTGGTAGTCAGTAATGGTGGTAGTCAAGGATGGTGGTAGTGAGGAATGGTGGTAGTGAGGGATGGTGGTAGTGAGGGATGGTGGTAGTGAGGGATGGTGGTAGTGAGGGATGGTGGTAATGAGGGATGGTGGTAGTGAGGGATGGTGGTAGTGAGGGATGGTGGTAGTCAGGGAGGGTGGTAGTCAGGGATGGTGGTAGTCAGGGATGGTGGTCGTCAGGGATGGTGGCAGTCAGGGATAGTGGTAGTAAGGGATGGTGGTAGTGAGGGATGGTGGTAGTGAGGGATGGTGGTAGTGAGGGATGGTGGTAGTGAAGGATGGTGGTAGTGAGGGATGGTGGTAGTGAGGGATGGTGTTAGTGATTGATGGTGGTAGTGAGGGATGGTGGTAGTGAGGGATGGTGGTAGTGAGGGATGGTGGTAGTGAGGGATGGTGGTAGTGAGGGATGGTGGTAGTCAGGGATGGTGGTAGTGAGGGATGGTGGTAGTGAGGGATGGTGGTAGTGAGGGATGGTGGAAGTCAGGGATGGTGGTAGTCAGGGATGGTGGTAGTCAGGGATGGTGGTAGTCAGGGATGGTGGTAGTCAGGGATGGTGGTAGTCAGGGATGGTGGTAGTCAGGGATGGTGGTAGTCAGGGTTGGTGGTAGTGAGGGATGGTGGTAGTGAGGGATGGTGGTAGTGAGGGATGGTGGTAGTCAGGGATGGTGGTAGTCAGGGATGGTGGTAATCAGGGATGGTGGTAGTCAGGGATGGTGGTAGTCAGGGTTGGTGGTAGTCAGGGATGGTGGTAGTCAGGGATGGTGGTAGTGAGGGATGGTGGTAGTGAGGGATGGTGGTAGTCAGGGATGGTGGTAGTCAGGGATGGTGGTAGTCAGGGTTGGTGGTAGTCAGGGATGGTAGTAGTCAGGGATGGTGGTAGTCAGGGTTGGTGGTAGTCAGGGATGGTGGTAGTCAGGGATGGTGGTAGTCAGGGTTGGTGGTAGTGAGGGATGGTGGTAGTGAGGGATGGTGGTAGTCAGGGTTGGTGGTAGTCAGGGATGGTGGTAGTCAGGGATGGTGGTAGTCAGGGATGGTGGTAGTCAGGGTAGGTGGTAGTCAGGGTTGGTGGTAGTCAGGGTTGGTGGTAGTCAGGGATGGTGGTAGTCAGGGCTGGTGGTAGTGAGGGATGGTGGTAGTGAGGGATGGTGGTAGTCAGGGTTGGTGGTAGTCAGGGATGGTGGTAGTCAGGGATGGTGGTAGTCAGGGATGGTGGTAGTCAGGGTTGGTGGTAGTCAGGGATGGTGGTAGTGAGGGATGGTGGTAGTGAGGGATGGTGGTAGTCAGGGATGGTGGTAGTCAGGGATGGTGGTAGTCAGGGATGGTGGTAGTCAGGGATGGTGGTAGTCAGGGATGGTGGTAGTCAGGGTTGGTGGTAGTCAGGGATGCTGGTAATGAGGGATGGTGGTAGTCAGGGATGGTGGTAGTCAGGGATGGTGGTAGTCAGGGTTGGTGGTAGTCAGGGATGGTGGTAGTCAGGGATGGTGGTAGTCGGGGATGGTGGTAGTCAGGGATGGTGGTAGTCAGGGATGGTGGTAGTCAGGGTTGGTGGTAGTCAGGGATGGTGGTAGTCAGGGATGGTGGTAGTCAGGGATGGTGGTAGTCAGGGATGGTGGTAGTCAGGGTTGGTGGTAGTCAGGGATGGTGGTAGTCAGGGATGGTGGTAGTCAGGGATGGTGGTAGTCAGGGATGGTGGTAGTCAGGGTTGGTGGTAGTGAGGGATGGTGGTAGTGAGGGATGGTGGTAGTCAGGGATGGTGGTAGTCAGGGATGGTGGTAGTCAGGGTTTGTGGTAGTCAGGGATGGTGGTAGTCAGGGATGGTGGTAGTCAGGGATGGTGGTAGTCATGGATGGTGGTAGTCAGGGTTGGTGGTAGTCAGGGATGGTGGTAGTCAGGGATGGTGGTAGTCAGGGATGGTGGTAGTCAGAGATGGTGGTAGTCAGGGATGGTGGTAGTGAGGGTTGGTGGTAGTGAGGGATGGTGGTAGTCAGGGATGGTGGTAGTCAGGGATGGTGGTAGTCAGGGATGGTGGTAGTGAGGGATGGTGGTAGTCAGGGATGGTGGTAGTCAGGGATGGTGGTAGTCAGGGATGGTGGTAGTCAGGGATGGTGGTAGTCAGGGATGGTGGTAGTCAGGGATGGTGGTAGTCAGGGATGGTGGTAGTCAGGGATGGTGGTAGTCAGGGATGGTGGTAGTCAGGGATGGTGGTAGTCAGGGATGGTGGTAGTCAGGGATGGTGGTAGTCAGGGATGGTGGTAGTCAGGGATGGTGGTAGTCAGGGATGGTGGTAGTCAGGGATGGTGGTAGTCAGGGATGGTGGTAGTCAGGGATGGTGGTAGTCAGGGATGGTGGTAGTCAGGGATGGTGGTAGTCAGGGATGGTGGTAGTCAGGGATGGTGGTAGTCAGGGATGGTGGTAGTCAGGGATGGTGGTAGTCAGGGATGGTGGTAGTCAGGGATGGTGGTAGTCAGGGATGGTGGTAGTCAGGGATGGTGGTAGTCAGGGATGGTGGTAGTCAGGGATGGTGGTAGTCAGGGATGGTGGTAGTCAGGGATGGTGGTAGTCAGGGATGGTGGTAGTGAGGGATGGTGGTAGTGAGGGACGGTGGTAGTGAGGGGTGGTGGTAGTCAGGGATGGTGGTAGTCAGGGATGGTGGTAGTCAGGGATGGTGGTAGTCAGGGATGGTGGTAGTGAGGGATGGTGGTAGTGAGGGGTGGTGGTAGTCAGGGTTGGTGGTAGTCAGGGATGGTGGTAGTGAGGGACGGTGGTAGTGAGGGGTGGTGGTAGTCAGGGATGGTGGTAGTCAGGGATGGTGGTAGTCAGGGATGGTGGTAGTCAGGGATGGTGGTAGTCAGGGATGGTGGTAGTCAGGGATGGTGGTAGTGAGGGTTGGTGGTAGTCAGGGATGGTGGTAGTCAGGGATGGTGGTAGTGAGGGATGGTGGTAGTCAGGGATGGTGGTAGTCAGGGATGGTGGTAGTGAGGGATGGTGGTAGTGAGGGATGGTGGTAGTCAGGGATGGTGGTAGTCAGGGATGGTGGTAGTCAGGGATGGTGGTAGTCAGGGATGGTGGTAGTCAGGGATGGTGGTAGTCAGGGATGGTGGTAGTCAGGGATGGTGGTAGTCAGGGATGGTGGTAGTCAGGGATGGTGGTAGTCAGGGATGGTGGTAGTCAGGGATGGTGGTAGTCAGGGATGGTGGTAGTCAGGGATGGTGGTAGTCAGGGATGGTGGTAGTCAGGGCTGGTGGTAGTCAGGGATGGTGGTAGTCAGGGATGGTGGTAGTCAGGGATGGTGGTAGTCAGGGATGGTGGTAGTCAGGGATGGTGGTAGTCAGGGATGGTGGTAGTCAGGGATGGTGGTAGTCAGGGATGGTGGTAGTCAGGGATGGTGGTAGTCAGGGATGTTGGTAGTCAGGGGGGTGGTGGTAGTCAGGGATGGTGGTAGTCAGGGATGGTGGTAGTCAGGGATGGTGGTAGTGAGGGGGGTGGTGGTAGTCAGGTGGTGGTAGTCAGGGAGTCTGGGATGGTGGTAGTGAGTGACGGTGGTAGTGAGGGTTGGTGGTAGTCAGGGATGGTGGTAGTCAGGGATGGTGGTAGTCAGGGATGGTGGTAGTCAGGGATGGTGGTAGTCAGGGATGGTGGTAGTCAGGGATGGTGGTAGTCAGGGATGGTGGTAGTCAGGGATGGTGGTAGTGGGGAGGTCGTCAGGGATGGTGGTAGTGGGTAGGTTGTCAGGGATGGTGGTAGTGGGGAGGTCGTCAGGGATGGTGGTAGTCAGGGATGGTGGTAGTCAGGGATGGTGGTAGTCAGGGATGGTGGTAGTCAGGGATGGTGGTAGTCAGGGATGGTGGTAGTCAGGGATGGTGGTAGTCAGGGATGGTGGTAGTCAGGGATGGTGGTAGTCAGGGATGGTGGTAGTCAGGGATGGTGGTAGTCAGGGATGGTGGTAGCCAGGGATGGTGGTAGTCAGGGAGGGTGGTAGTCAGGGATGGTGGTAGTCAGGGATGGTGGTAGTCAGGGATGGTGGTAGTCAGGGATGGTGGTAGTCAGGGATGGTGGTAGTCAGGGATGGTGGTAGTCAGGGATGGTGGTAGTCAGGGATGGTGGTAGTCAGGGATGGTGGTAGTCAGGGATGGTGGTAGTCAGGGATGGTGGTAGTCAGGGATGGTGGTAGTCAGGGATGGTGGTAGTCAGGGATGGTGGTAGTCAGGGATGGT
>NC_091302.1:310347-317847 GCF_038502225.1 Cherax quadricarinatus | reverse complement strand
GCACCACAGGTAGCACTGGAAGTATCGTAGCTACAGCACCACAGGTAGCACTGGAAGTATCGTAGCTACAGCACCACAGGTAGCACTGGAAGTATCGTAGCTACAGCACCACAGGTAGCACTGGAAGTATCGTAGCTACAGCACCACAGGTAGCACTGGAAGTATCGTAGCTACAGCACCACAGGTAGCACTGGAAGTATCGTAGCTACAGCACCACAGGTAGCACTGGAAGTATCGTAGCTACAGCACCACAGGTAGCACTGGCAGTATCGTAGCTACAGCACCACAGGTAGCACTGGAAGTATCGTAGCTACAGCACCACAGGTAGCACTGGCAGTATCGTAGCTACAGCACCAGAGGTAGCACTGGCAGTATCGTAGCTACAGCACCACAGGTAGCACTGGCAGTATCGTAGCTACAGCACCAGAGGTAGCACTGGCAGTATCGTAGCTACAGCACCACAGGTAGCACTGGCAGTATCGTAGCTACAGCACCACAGGTAGCACTGGCAGTATCGTAGCTACAGCACCACAGGAAGCACTGGAAGTATCGTAGCTACAGGATCACAAGTAACACTCTTTACCACACAAAATATACATGACTGATAGTGCCACATCACAGAGCAGTGCCAGGCTTCCTGCCGCATGGAGTGCCAGATATTCGGCTCCCTGATCGTCAGTGCAAAGGTGCCAAAGTAGCAATCAAACCGTGGCACTGTTCACAGCTTCAGTGCCAGCTATCGTAGTTCTAACAATGCAGAAATATGGACTCTCTTTTCAATACGTTTATTATTAGTCTAATTATTTTCAAATGATATATATATATATATATATATATATATATATATATATATATATATATATATATATATATATATATATATATATATATATTTAGATAGATAGATGCATAGATAGATAGATTTATAGATAGATAGATACATAGATAGCTTAACCGCTGCTTAGCATATGCTGTAGATATCTCAAAGATACTGTCTGTAAGATATTATCTGTAAGATATTATCTCCAAGGTGACACACCACGAGGCAAGCGACATGCAGCCTTATGCCTCTCCTCTGATAGACTTTAAATCTAATAAATTCACCAAACTACGTGACTTTGAGTAAGGTAAGTTGCAGGTGAGTGAGTGTTGCAAGAAGCCAGGCGTGCAATATTGAATTTCACTCCACTACAAGCACTAATACTCCGCCTCTCGCCTCAATTTTCACTCAATTTGGATGTCATCATATCAGCTCGGGATTAAATGATGTCAACAGTGCCAAGGTCACTGTAGTTGGCTACAATTAACCACCCTTAAGGGGTACGGTAATTCTATCCCTCCATTACCTTGAACAGCAGTATTACTACGTGACCTGGTAGACAACGCTCTCGCTTCACACACTGAGTGTCTGTGGTTCGATCCCCGGCATGGGTGGAAGCATTGAGTGTTTGCTTACACCTGTTGCCCACGTTCACCTGTCTAGTAAGTAGATTTAATCCGAAGCCTTAGTATAAGCTAGTTCCTAGCTTATTGGGCACCACATGTTCAGCCACAGGATGGACATGAAGTACACGATAAACTACCTACTAGCATCCACATGAAGTACACAATAAACTACCTACTAGCATCCACATGAAGTACACAATAAACTAGCTACTAGCATCTACATAAGCTAAACTACCTACTAGCTACTAGCATCTACATGAAGTACACAATAAACTAGCTACTAGCATCCACATGAAGTACACAATAAACTAGCTACTAGCATCCACATGAAGTACACAATAAACTAGCTACTAGCATCCACATGAAGTACACAATAAACTAGCTACTAGCATCCACATGAAGTACTCGATAAACTAGCTACTAGCATCCACATGAAGTACTCGATAAACTAGCTACTAGCATCCATAAGAAGTACTCGATAAACTAGCTACTAGTATCCACATGAAGTACGCAATAAACTAGCTACTAGCATCCACATGAAGTACTCGATAAACTAGTTACTAGCATCCATAAGAAGTACTCGATAAACTAGCTACTAGCATCCATAAGAAGTACTCGATAAACTAGCTACTAGCATCCACATGAAGTACTCGATAAACTAGCTACTAGCATCCACATGAGGTACTCGATGAACTAGCTGCTAGCATCCATAAGAAGTACTCGATAAACTAGCTACTAGCATCCATAAGAAGTACTCGATAAACTAGCTACTAGCATCCACATGAAGTACTCGATAAACTAGCTACTAGCATCCACATGAAGAACTCGATAAACTAGCTACTAGCATCCACATGAGGTACTCGATAAACTAGCTACTAGCATCCACATGAAGTACTCGATAAACTAGCTACTAGCATCCACATGAAGTACTCGATAAACTAGCTACTAGCATCCACATGAAGAACTCGATAAACTAGCTACTAGTATCCACATGAGGTACTCGATGAACTAGCTGCTAGCATCCATAAGAAGTACTCGATAAACTAGCTACTAGCATCCATAAGAAGTACTCGATAAACTAGCTACTAGCATCCACATGAGGTACTCTATAAACTAGCTACTAGCATCCATAAGAAGTACTCGATAAACTAGCTACTAGCATCCACATAAAGTACTCGATAAACTAGCTACTAACATCCACAGGAATTACTCGATAAACTAGCTACTAGCATCCACATAAAGTACTCGATAAACTAGCTACTAACATCCACATGGATTACTCGATAAACTAGCTACTAGCATCCACATGAAGTACACGATAAGCTAGCTACTAGCATCCACATGAAGTACACGATAAGCTAGCTACTAGCATCCACATGAAGTACACGATAAGCTAGCTACTAGCATCCACATGAAGTACACGATAAGCTAGCTACTAGCATCCACATGAAGTACACGATAAGCTAGCTACTAGCATCCACATGAAGTTCACGATAAACTAGCTACTAGCATCCACAGGCTGGATACAGATCTGGAGAAGATGAACGCACCTGTCAAGTCACTTTAGCAAGAAAAAAACGAAAAATCTGCTGGAAGGTAAATGATGGAGTGAATGGAAAGACCAGGTGTGGTAACCTGGTCGACCCCAAGACCAGGTGTGGTAACCTGGTCGACCCCAAGACCAGGTGTGGTAACCTGGTCGACCCCAAGACCAGGTGTGGTAACCTGGTCGACCCCAAGACCAGGTGTGGTAACCTGGTCGACCCCAAGACCAGGTGTGGTAACCTGGTCGACCCCAAGACCAGGTGTGGTAACCTGGCCGACCCCAAGACCAGGTGTGGTAACCTGGTCGACCCCAAGACCAGGTGTGGTAACCTGGTCGACCCCAAGACCAGGTGTGGTAACCTGGTCGACCCCAAGACCAGGTGTGGTAACCTGGTCGACCCCAAGACCAGGTGTGGTAACCTGGCCGACCCCAAGACCAGGTGTGGTAACCTGGTCGACCCCAAGACCAGGTGTGGTAACCTGGTCGACCCCAAGACCAGGTGTGGTAACCTGGTCGACCCCAAGACCAGGTGTGGTAACCTGGTCGACCCCAAGACCAGGTGTGGTAACCTGGTCGACCCCAAGACCAGGTGTGGTAACCTGGTCGACCCCAAGACCAGGTGTGGTAACCTGGCCGACCCCAAGACCAGGTGTGGTAACCTGGTCGACCCCAAGACCAGGTGTGGTAACCTGGTCGACCCCAAGACCAGGTGTGGTAACCTGGTCGACCCCAAGACCAGGTGTGGTAACCTGGTCGACCCCAAGACCAGTTGTGGTAACATGCTCTACCACAAGACCAGGTGTGGTAACCTGGTCGACCCCAACACCAGGTGTGGTAACCTGGTCGACCACAAGACCAGGTGTGGTAACACGGTCAACCCCAAGACCAGGTGTGGCAATATGGTCGACCCCAAGACCAGGTGTGGTAACATGGTCGACCACAAGACCATGTGTGGTAAAATGGTCGACCCCAAAACCAGTTGTGGTAATATGGTCGACCCCAAGACCAGGTGTGGTAACCTGGTCGACCCCAAGACCAGGTGTGGTAACCTGGTCGATCCCAAGACCAGGTGTGGTAACCTGGTCGACCCCAAGACCAGGTGTGGCAACCTGGTCGACCCCAAGACCAGGTGTGGTAACATGGTCGACCACAAGACCAGGTGTGGTAACCTGGTCGACCCCAAGACCAGGTGTGGTAACATGGTCGACCCCAAGACCAGGTGTGGTAACCTGGTCGACCCCAAGACCAGGTGTGGTAACATGGTCGACCACAAGACCAGGTGTGGTAACCTGGTCGATCCCAACACCAGGTGTGGTAACCTGGTCGATCACAAGACCAGGTGTGGTAACCTGGTCAACCCCAAGACCAAGTGTGGCAACATGGTCGACCCCAAGACCAGGTGTGGTAACATGGTCGACCACAAGACCATGTGTGGTAAAATGGTCGACCCCAAGACCAGTTGTGGTAATATGGTCA
Organism: Cherax quadricarinatus; assembly: GCF_038502225.1. Lineage (NCBI taxonomy): Eukaryota > Metazoa > Arthropoda > Malacostraca > Decapoda > Parastacidae > Cherax > Cherax quadricarinatus. The sequence continues at coordinate 313,379 of NC_091302.1, read as the reverse complement.
ACCCCAAGACCAGGTGTGGTAACCTGGTCGACCCCAAGACCAGGTGTGGTAACCTGGTCGACCCCAAGACCAGGTGTGGTAACCTGGTCGACCCCAAGACCAGGTTTGGCAACCTGGTCGACCCCAAGACCAGGTGTGGTAACATGGTCGACCACAAGACCAGGTGTGGTAACCTGGTCGACCCCAACACCAGGTGTGGTAACCTGGTCGACCACAAGACCAGGTGTGGTAACCTGGTCAACCCCAAGACCAGGTGTGGTAACACGGTCAACCCCAAGACCATGTGTGGTAAAATGGTCGACCCCAAGACCAGGTGTGGTAATATGGTCGACCCCAAGACCAGGTGTGGTAACCTGGTCGACCCCAAGACCAGGTGTGGTAACATAGTCGACCCCAAGACCAGGTGTGGTAACCTGGTCGACCCCAACACCAGGTGTGGTAACCTGGTCGACCCCAAGACCAGGTGTGGTAACATAGTCGACCCCAAGACCAGGTGTGGTAACCTGGTCGACCCCAAGACCAGGTGTGGTAACATAGTCGACCCCAAGACCAGGTGTGGTAACATAGTCGACCCCAAGACCAGGTGTGGTAACATAGTCGACCCCAAGACCAGGTGTGGTAACATAGTCGACCCCAGGTATTTTACATGCTAATTTCACAGTGTCCTTCCCATCATTATCTCTCTAGGGGGACTACAGAGCCTTATTATCTCTCTCGGGGGACCTACCGATCCTTGTTATTTCTTTGAGAGTCTTACTATCTCTCTGGGGGACTTACAGTGTCTTATTATCTCTCTAGAGAACCTACGGAGTCCTATTATCTCTCTGGGGGACCTGCAGAGCCTTATTACCTCTCTGGGGAACTTACCGACCCCTATCTCTTGAAGAGACCTGTCTCCCTATCTCCGACAGTTTTAGCGAGGAGCCCTTGCTTATCTCATGAGATTTGACGATCTGTTTGAGATCAAACACGTCGAGCTGAAAAAATGTCTCTCCTCTGACTATATCACTGCTCAAACATAGTGATTTTTCTCTCTCTTATATATATTTACAAGTTCAGACGACACCTGGGGTGAAAAACACTCCCGGAAAATATAAGGTTTTGAGAGGAAATGAAAAAGATTGTAAGAGCCGCCAGGCGTGTTAATTCTTAAAGGGGGTTTTATATTAGGGATCAGAGAGAGTTTAATGGATCAGAGGAAACATGGTTGTGTGTGTGATACCTGGTGGCGCAGGTGTTGTTCATGTGTGATACCTGGTAACGTAGGTGTAAGAAGTCTCTTCTCTCTGTTTCTCTCTGTCTCATTCACTCTCTCTCTCCCCTGTATCACACAGACATATGACTCTTGCTAGAACTATCTCTCCACACCCACAGATTTGTATCTCCAAGCAACAAAAATATTCACGAGACAATTTGTCAGCCTCCCTGACATGGGAAATGTCAGTCCCGACGCTGCTTACATCACCCTCACAACAAACTCAAACTTTCTATCTCTCTCCAAATTTTTACGTCTTGTATAAGCAGAAATAAGTGTGAGTTTGTATGTGAGTAAAGATACAAGCTTTAATTAGAGGGAGTTTATTGTATGTATGTTGTTAGTGTGTGTACAGTGTGTGTGTGTGTGTGTGTGTGTGTGTGTGTGTGTGTGTGTGTGTGTGTGTGTGTGTGTGTGTGTGTGTGTGTGTGTGTGTGTGTGTGTGTGTGTGTGTGTGTGTGTGTGTGTGTGTGTGTGTGTGTGTGTGTGTGTGTGTGTGTGTGTGCGTATGTGTGTGAGTGTGTGTGTGTGAGTGTGTGTGTGTGTGTGTGTGTGTGTGTGTGTGTGTGTGAGTGTGTGTGTGTCTGTGTGTGTGTGTGTACTCACCTATTTGTGGTTGCAGGGATGGAGTCACAGCTCCTGGCCCCGCCTCTTCGCTGATTACTACTAGGTCCTCTCTCTCCCTGCCCCTGAGCTCTATCATACCTCGCCTTAAAACTATGTATGGTTCCTGCCTCCACTACATCCCTTTCTAGGCTATTCCATGGCCTGACTACTCTATGACTGAAGAAATACTTCCTAACATCCCTTTGATTCATCTGAGTCTTCAACTTCCAATTGTGACCTCTTGTGTCTGTGTCCCATCTCTGGAACATCCCGTCTTTGTCCACCTTGTCTATTCCGCGCAGTGCTTTATATGTCGTTATCATGTCTCCCCTGACCCTCCTGTCCTCCAGTGTCGTCAGGCCGATTTCCCTCAACCTTTCTTCGTAGGACAATCCCCGTAGCTCTGGGACTAGTCTTGTTGCAAACCTTTGCACTTTCTCTAATTTCTTGACGTGCTTGACTAGGTGTGGATTCCAAACTGGTGCTGCATGCTCCAGTATGGGCCTGACGTAGATGGTATACAGAGTCTTAAACGAATCCTTACTGAGGTATCGGAACGCTATCCGTAGGTTTGCCAGGCGCCCGTATGCTGCAGCAGTTATCTGATTGATGTGTGCCTCAGGAGATATGCTCGGTGTTATACTCACCCCCAGATCTTTTTCCTTGAGTGAGGTTTGCAGTCTTTGGCCATCTAAACTATATTGTGTCTGCGGTCTTCTTTGCCCTTCCCCAATCTTCATGACTTTGCATTTGGCAGGGTTAAATTCAAGGAGCCAGTTGCTGGACCAGGCTTGTAGCCTGTCCAGGTCTCTTTGTAGTCCTGCCTGATCCTCGTCCGATTTGATTCTTCTCATTAACTTCGCATCATCTGCAAACAAGGACACTTCTGAGTCTATCCCTTCCGTTATAAGATAAGATAAGATAAGATTTCGTTCGGATTTTTAACCCCGGAGGGTTAGCCACCCAGGATAACCCAAGAAAGTCAGTGCGTCATCGAGGACTGTCTAACTTATTTCCATTGGGGTCCTTAATCTTGTCCCCCAGGATGCGACCCACACCAGTCGACTAACACCCAGGTACCTATTTGCTGCTAGGTGAACAGGACAACAGGTGTAAGGAAACGTGTCGAAATGTTTCCACCCGCCGGGAATCGAACCCGGGCCCTCCGTGC
>NC_091302.1:270347-305347 GCF_038502225.1 Cherax quadricarinatus | reverse complement strand
CAATAACAACAATAGCAACAATAACAACAATAGCAACAACGACAATAACAACAATAACAACAATAACAACAACAATAACAACAATAACAACAATAACAACAATAACAACAATAACAACAATAACAACAACAACAACAATAACAACAATAACAACAATAGCAACAACGACAATAACAACAATAACATCAATAACAACAATAACAACAATAACAACAATAACAACAATAACAACAATAACAACAATAACAACCACAACAATAACAACAATAACAACAATAGCAACAATAGTAACAACAACAATAACAACAATAACAACAATAACAACAACAACAATAACAACAATAACAACAATAACAACAATAACAACAATAACAGCAATAACAACAATAACAACAATAACAACAACAACAACAATAGCAACAATAGCAACAATAGCAACAACAACAATAACAACAATAACAACAATAACAACAATAACAACAAAAACAACAATAACAACAATAACAACAATAACAACAATAACAACAATAACAACAATAACAACAATAGCAACAATAGGAACAACAACAATAACAACAATAACAACAATAACAACAATAACAACAATAACAACAATAACAACAATAAAAACAATAACAACAAAAACAACAATAGCAATAATAACAGCAATAACAACAATAACAACAATAACAACAATAACAACAATAACAACAATAACAACAATAACAACAATAACAACAATAACAACAATAACAACAATAACAACAATAACAACAATAACAACAATAACAACAATAACAACAATAACAACAATAGCAACAATAACAACAATAACAACAATAACAACAATAACAACAATAACAACAATAGCAACAATAACAACAATAACAACAATAACAACAATAACAACTTGAGAGCGAAACGTTGCTACAATAAATGTCACATGTAATAACAACAATAACAACAATAACAACAATAACAACAATAGCAACAATAACAACAATAACTCCTCAACATTTCTCAAAACATTGTCAAAAATAACATAATAACGGATCTCCAGCCTTTTAAAAATAGATGAAAAACAATGTGCAGGAAGACAGATGTTTTGATGCTTTTGTTGAGTTGTGTTTCACTGAATGTCTTGCTAATTAAGTCAAGACTAGCTATTGTTGATTTGTGGTTCATTGTAGATGTTGCTAGTTAAGTCAAAACTACCTGCATACACTTACAATGTATATATATATATATATATATATATATATATATATATATATATATATATATCTATATATATATATATATATATATATATAGAACTCTCTATATATATATATATATATATATATATATATATATATATATATATATATATATATATATATATATATGCATATATATATATATATCTCTCTCTCTCTCTCTCTCTAACATCCATACGTGTTCGTAAGAGAGTAAGATTTACGTGTCATCTTACTTGTTCGTAAGAGAGTAAGATTTACGTGTCATCTTAGGTGTTCGTAAGAGAGTAAGATTTACGTGTCATCTTAGGTGTTCGTAAGGGAGTAAGATTTACGTGTCATCTTACTTGTTCGTAAGAGAGTAAGATTTACGTGTCATCTTAGGTGTTCGTAAGAGAGTAAGATTTACGTGTCATCTTAGGTGTTCGTAAGGGAGTAAGATTTACGTGTCATCTTAGGTGTTCGTAAGAGAGTAAGATTTACGTGTCATCTTAGGTGTTCGTAAGGGAGTAAGATTTATGTGTCATCTTACGTGTTCGTAAGAGAGTAAGATTTACGTGTCATCTTACGTGTTCGTAAGAGAGTAAGATTTACGTGTCATCTTACGTGTTCGTAAGAGAGTAAGATTTACGTGTCATCTTAGGTGTTCGTAAGGGAGTAAGATTTATGTGTCATCTTACGTGTTCGTAAGAGAGTAAGATTTACGTGTCATCTTACGTGTTCGTAAGAGAGTAAGATTTACGTGTCATCTTACGTGTTCGTAAGAGAGTAAGATTTACGTGTCATCTTAGGTGTTCGTAAGAGAGTAAGATTTACGTGTCATCTTAGGTGTTCGTAAGGGAGTAAGATTTATGTGTCATCTTACGTGTTCGTAAGAGAGTAAGATTTACGTGTCATCTTACGTGTTCGTAAGAGAGTAAGATTTACGTGTCATCTTACGTGTTCGTAAGAGAGTAAGATTTACGTGTCATCTTACGTGTTCGTAAGAGAGTAATATTTACGTGTCATCTTACGTGTTCGTAAGAGAGTAAGATTTACGTGTCATCTTACGTGTTCGTAAGAGAGTAAGATTTACGTGTCATCTTAGGTGTTCGTAAGAGAGTAAGATTTACGTGTCATCTTACGTGTTCGTAAGAGAGTAAGACTTCAAGCTGATGACAACAACAGTTTTAAGCTTTGTTAAAGCTTTGCAGCATTTTTTTATGCCAATTAAGTTAACATTATTAACTTAACTGAAGTTAGTGAATGACCTAACTGTCGGAAGTTAGGCTGAAACACCTGAGCGAAACACCTGAGTGAAACACCTGAGTGAAACACCTGGGTGAAACACCTGAGTGAAACACCTGGGTGAAACACCTGAGCGAAACACCTGGGTGAAACACCTGGCTGAAACACCTGAGTGAAACACCTGGGTGAAACACCTGAGTGAAACACCTGGGTGAAACACCTGAGTGAAACACCTGGGTGAAACACCTGGGTGAAACACCTGAGTGAAACACCTGAGTGAAACACCTGAGTGAAACACCTGAGTGAAACACCTGGGTGAAACACCTGAGTGAAACACCTGTGTGAAACACCTGGGTGAAACACCTGAGTGAAACACCTGGGTGAAACACCTGAGTGAAACACCTGGGTGAAACACCTGAGTGAAACACCTGAGTGAATCACCTGGGTGAAACACCTGAGTGAAACACCTGAGTGAAACACCTGGGTGAAACACCTGAGTGAAACACCTGGTGAAACACCTGGGTGAAACACCTGAGTGAAACACCTGGGTGAAACACCTGGGTGAAACACCTGGGTGAAACACCTGAGTGAAACACCTGAGTGAAACACCTGGGTGAAACACCTGGGTGAAACACCTGGGTGAAACACATGGATGAAACACCTGAGTGAAACACCTGGGTGAAACACCTGAGTGAAACAAATGTGTGAAACACCTGGGTGAAGCACCTGGGTGAAACACCTGGGTGAAACACCTGAGTGAAACACCTGGGTGAAACACCTGAGTGAAACACCTGGGTGAAACACCTGGGTGAAACACCTGGGTGAAACATCTGAGTGAAACACCTGGGTGAAACACCTGAGTGAAACACCTGGGTGAAACACCTGAGTGAAACACCTGGGTGAAACACCTGAGTGAAACACCTGGGTGAAACACCTGGGTGAAACACCTGGGTGAAACACCTGAATGAAACACCTGGGTGAAACACCTGGGTGAAACACCTGAGTGAAACACCTGGGTGAAACACCTGAGTGAAACACCTGGGTGAAACACCTGAGTGAAACACCTGGGTGAAACACCTGGGTGAAACACCTGAGTGAAACACCTGGGTGAAACACCTGAGTGAAACACCTGGGTGAAACACCTGGGTGAAACACCTGAGTGAAACACCTGGATGAAGCACCTGAGTGAAACACCTGGGTGAAACACCTGAGTGAAACACCTGGGTGAAACACCTGAGTGAAACACCTGGGTGAAACACCTGGGTTAAACACCTGGGTGAAACACCTGGGTGAAACACCTGAGTGAAACACCTGGGTGAAACACCTGAGTGAAACACCTGTGTGAAGCACCTGGGTGAAACACGTGGGTGAAACACCTGAGTGAAACACCTGGGTGAAACACCTGGGTGAAACACCTGGGTGAAACACCTGGGTGAAACACTTGGGTGAAACACCTGGGTGAAACACCTGAGTGAAACACCTGGGTGAAACACCTGGGTGAAATACCTGAGTGAAACACCTGGGTGAAACACCTGGGTGAAACACCTGAGTGAAACATCTGGGTGAAACACCTGGGTGAAACACCTGGGTGAAACACCTGAGTGAAACACCTGGGTGAAACACCTGGGTGAAACACCTGGGTGAAACACCTGGGTGAAACTTGCCTATGTCGTCCTCCCCCAGAAAAAAACAATAATATTTTCTTCTAATAGTTGACGTTTCGAATTTGTTGTAATGATGCTAAGGTAAGTAATTATGTATGTAACACCTGGCTTGCTTTATTAACCGAGACGTTTCCCCCACCAGTGTTTCTCTCAGTGAGGTTACGCAACACATATTGGGGACTGTTTAAGCTGTAGACAGGTATTTTGAGGTGTTCAGTCCGTCAGTCTTTATAGGTGTTCAGTCCGTCAGTCTTTATAGGTGTTCAGTCCCTCAGTCTTTATAGGTGTTCAGTCCCTCACTCTTTATAGGTGTTCAGTCCCTCACTCTTTATAGGTGTTCAGTCCCTCAGTCTTTATAGGTGTTCAGTCCCTCACTCTTTATAGGTGTTCAGTCCCTCACTCTTTATAGGTGTTCAGTCCCTCACTCTTTATAGGTGTTCAGTCCCTCAGTCTTTATAGGTGTTCAGTCCCTCACTCTTTATAGGTGTTCAGTCCCTCAGTCTTATAGGTGTTCAGTCCCTCAGTCTTTATAGGTGTTCAGTCCCTCACTCTTTATAGGTGTTCAGTCCCTCACTCTTTATAGGTGTTCAGTCCCTCAGTCTTTATAGGTGTTCAGTCCCTCAGTCTTTATACGTGTTCAGTCCCTCAGTCTTTATAGGTGTTCAGTCCCTCACTCTTCATAGGTGTTCAGTCCCTCACTCTTTATAGGTGTTCAGTCCCTCACTCTTTATAGGTGTTCAGTCCCTCACTCATTATAGATGTTCAGTCCCTCAGTCTTTATAGGTGTTCAGTCCCTCACTCTTTATAGGTGTTCAGTCCCTCACTCTTTATAGGTGTTCAGTCCCTCAGTCTTTATAGGTGTTCAGTCCCTCACTCTTTATAGGTGTTCAGTCCCTCACTCTTTATAGGTGTTCAGTCCCTCACTCTTTATAGGTGTTCAGTCCCTCAGTCTTTATAGGTGTTCAGTCCCTCACTCTTTATAGGTATTCAGTCCCTCACTCTTTATAGGTGTTCAGTCCCTCACTCTTTATTGGTGTTCAGTCCCTCACTCTTCATAGGTGTTCAGTCCCTCAGTCTTTATAGGTGTTCAGTCCCTCACTCTTCATAGGTGTTCAGTCCCTCAGTCTTTATAGGTGTTCAGTCCATCAGTCTTTATAGGTGTTCAGTCCCTCACTCTTCATAGGTGTTCAGTCCCTCAGTCTTTATAGGTGTTCAGTCCCTAACTCTTCATAGGTGTTCAGTCCCTCAGTCTTTATAGGTGTTCAGTCCCTCACTCTTCATAGGTGTTCAGTCCCTCACTCTTCAAAGGTGTTCAGTCCCTCAGTCTTTATAGGTGTTCAGTCCCTCACTCTTCATAGGTGTTCAGTCCCTCAGTCTTTATAGGTGTTCAGTCCCTCACTCTTCATAGGTGTTCAGTCCCTCACTCTTTATAGGCGTTCAGTCCCTCGCTCTTTATAGGTGTTCAGTCCCTCAGTCATTATAGGTGATCCTTCCCTCAGTCATTATAGGTGATCAGTCCATCAGTCATTATAGGTGTTCAGTCCCTCAGTCATTATAGGTGTTCAGTCCCTCAGTCATTATAGGTGATCATTCCCTCAGTCATTATAGGTGATCATTCCCTCAGTCATTATAGGTGTTCAGTCCCTCAGTCATTATAGGTGATCATTCCCTCAGTCATTATAGGTGTTCAGTCCCTCAGTCATTATAGGTGATCATTCCCTCAGTCATTATAGGTGATCAGTCCATCAGTCATTATAGGTGTTCAGTCCCTCAGTCATTATAGGTGTTCAGTCCCTCAGTCATTATAGGTGATCATTCCCTCAGTCATTATAGGTGATCAGTCCCTCAGTCATTATAGGTGTTCAGTCCCTTAGTCATTATAGGTGTTCAGTCCCTCAGTCATTATAGGTGATCATTCCCTCAGTCATTATAGGTGATCATTCCCTCAGTCATTATAAGTGATCATTCCCTCAGTCATTATAGGTGATCAGTCCCTCAGTCATTATAGGTGATCAGTCCCTAAGTCATTATAGGTTATCAGTCCCTCAGTCATTATAGGTGATCAGTCCCTCAGTCATTATAGGTGATCAGTCCCTAAGTCTTTATAGGTTATCAGTCCCTCAGTCATTATAGGTGTTCAGTCCCTCAGTCTTTATAGGTGATCATTCCCTCAGTCATTATAGGTGATCATTCCCTTAGTCATTATAGGTGATCAGTCCCTCAGTCATTATAGGTGATCATTCCCTTAGTCATTGTAGGTGATCAGTCCCTCAGTCATTATAGGTGATCAGTCCCTCAGTCATTATAGGTGATCATTCCCTTAGTCATTATAGGTGATCAGTCCCTCAGTCATTATAGGTGTTCAGTCCCTCAGTCTTTATAGGTGATCATTCCCTCAGTCATTATAGGTGATCAGTCCCTCAGTCATTATAGGTGTTCAGTCCCTCAGTCATTATAGGTGATCAGTCCCTCAGTCATTATAGGTGATCAGTCCCTCAGTCTTCACAGAAGGTGCTCAGTGTTCCGGTTTCCTTCACTGATACATAAGTTCTGGTACAACAGTCAGTCAGTAAGGACGCACAGGACCTTGAACACAGGTAAATAAACACCAGTTTCTCACTTTGCCATGTGGCTCCTGGGTTACTGGACGCCTGGTTCCAGGCTTACTGGAAACCTGGTTCCAAGCTTACTGGACGCCTGGTTCCAGGCTTACTGGACGCTTGGTTCCAGGCTTACTGGACGCCTGGTTCCAGGCTTACTGGACGCCTGGTTCCAGGCTTACTGGACTCCTCGTTTGTACAGAATAATTATCATGTTCACCACTGTTAACTACCGCTGTTACTTCTTAGGGATCAAAGTTATCATTTTCACGATAACACGCAGCATCACCACTTGTGATCCCTGTCCGCGAGATAGTCCAGAGAGAGAGAGAGAGAGAGAGAGAGAGAGAGAGAGAGAGAGAGAGAGAGAGAGAGAGAGAGAGAGAGAGAGAGAAAGAGAGAGAAGATAAGGAAAGTAACAAGTGTTGACACCCCAAAATCCCCTTTCCAAAAACAAGAGTTTACGCCCCCCCACGGGCCCCCATATTAGTGTCTGCGATGGGGCGACGCCCCCAGGCCTGCCCCCAGGGGAGAGGGGGGAGGTGTGGGCGTCCAAGCAGAAGACTTTGATAAATTTTCCATTACGTTGCCATTGTGTAGCGAGAAACGATCCTAGATTACCAACTTTATTATCCGACGTTTCGCCCACGGAAGGTTGTCGTGTATTATACGATCTTTCGCCCACAGTGGACGCTATAGAATGTTTCACACACCCAACTTTATTACCTAATGCTGAGTATCACGACGTATAATGATAAAATATTCATTTTGCACATTTCGCCCAATGTTTAGGAATATCAGGGAACTGATAAGTTAGATTACCACTACTGTAGAGTACCACCACTGTAGAGTACCACCACTGTAGAGTACCACCACTGTAGAGTACCACCACTGTAGAGTACCACCACTGTAGAGTACCACCACTGTAGAGTACCACCCCTGTAGAGTACCACCACTGTAGAGTACCACCCCTGTAGAGTACCACCACTGTAGAGTACCACCACTGTAGAATACCACCACTGTTGAGTACCATCACTGTACAGTACCACCCCTGTAGAGTACCACCACTGTAGAGTACCACCACTGTAGAGTACCACCACTGTAGAGTACCACCACTGTAGAGTACCACCACTGTAGAGTACTACCCCTGTAGAGTACCACCACTGTAGAGTACCACCCCTGTAGAGTACCACCACTGTAGAATACCACCACTGTTGTGTACCACCACTGTACAGTACCACCCCTGTAGAGTACCACCACTGTAGAGTACCACCACTGTTGAGTACCACCACTGTAGAGTACCACCACTGTAGAGTACCACCACTGTAGAGTACCACCACTGTAGAGTACCACCACTGTAGAGTACCACCCCTGTAGAGTACCACCACTGTAGAATACCACCACTGTTAAGTGCCACCACTGTACAGTACCACCCCTGTAGAGTACCACCACTGTAGAGTACCACCACTGTTGAGTACCACCACTGTGGAGTACCACCACTGTAGAGTACCACCCCTGCAGAGTACCACCACTGTAGAGTACCACCACTGTTGAGTACCACCACTGTAGAGTACCACCACTGTAGAGTACCACCCCTGTAGAGTACCACCACTGTAGAGTACCACCACTGTTGAGTACCACCACTGTAGAGTACCACCACTGTAGAGTACCACCACTGTAGAGTACCACCACTGTAGAGTACCACCACTGTAGAGTACCACCCCTGTAGAGTACCACCACTGTAGAATACCACCACTGTTGAGTGCCACCACTGTACAGTACCACCCCTGTAGAGTACCACCACTGTAGAGTACCACCACTGTTGAGTACCACCACTGTAGAGTACCACCCCTGCAGAGTACCACCACTGTAGAGTACCACCACTGTTGAGTACCACCACTGTAGAGTACCACCACTGTAGAGTACCACCACTGTAGAGTACCACCACTGTAGAGTACCACCCCTGTACAGTACCACTACTGTAGAGTACCACCACTGTTGAGTACCACCACTGTAGAGTACTACCACTGTAGAGTACCACCACTGTAGAGTACCACCCCTGTAGAGTACCACTACTGTAGAGTACCACCACTGTTGAGTACCACCACTGTTGAGTACCACCACTGTAGAGTACCACCACTGCAGAGTACCACCACTGTAGAGTACCACCCCTGTAGAGTACCACTACTGTAGAGTACCACCACTGTAGAGTACCACTACTGTAGAGTACCACCACTGTAGAGTACCACCACTGCAGAGTACCACCACTGTAGAGTACCACCCCTGTAGAGTACCACTACTGTAGAGTACCACCACTGTAGAGTACCACCACTGCAGAGTACCATCACTGTAGAGTACCACCACTGTAGAGTACCACCACTGTAGAGTACCACCACTATAGAGTAACACCACTGTAGAGTATACTACAAACTCCAATCACACAATATAGAGGAAAAGTAATGTGAGAGACCTGGGAGTGGTAATGTCAGAGGATCTCACCTTCAAGGATCACAACAATGCCACTTTCACATCTGCGAGGAAACTGATAGGATGGATAATGAGAACATTCAAGACAAGAGATGCTAAGCCAATGATGATCCTTTTTAAATCACTTATTCTTTCTAGGCCGGAATACTGATGTGCATTAACATCCCCTTTCAAGGCAGGTGAAACTGCAGAGCTAGAGAATGTACAGAGAACCTTTACTGCACGTATAAGTTCCGTCAAACACCTTAACTACTGGGACCGCCTGGAAGCACTTGACTTGTACTCACTAGAGCGCAGGCGAGAGAGATATATCATAATCTACACCTGGAAGATTCTGAAGGGACTGGTCCCTAATATGCACACAACAATCACTCCATAGGAAAGCAAAAGACTTGGCAGGCGGTGCAACATACCCCCAGTGAAAAGTAGGGGCGTCACTGGTACACTAAGAGAAAACACAGTAAGTGTCCGGGGCCCAAGACTGTTCAACAGCCTCAAACCATTCATCACAGCCTCCCACCAGCAATAAGGGGTATTACGGGAAGACCCATGGTTGACTTCAAGAGGGAGCTGGACAGATACCTAAGGACGGTGCCGGATCAGCCGGGCTGTGGTTCGTACGTTGGATTGCGTGCGGCCAGCAGTAACAGCCTCGTTGATCAGGCCCGGATCCACCGGGAGGCCTGGCCGTGGACCGGGCCGCGGGGGCGTTGATCCCCGGAACGCCCTCCAGGTAGACTCCAGGTACCACCACTGTAGAGTACCCCTACTGTTGAGTACCACAACTGTAGAGTACCGCTACTGGAGAGTACCACCACTGTTGAGTACCACCACTGTTGAGTGCCACCACTGCAGAGTACCACTACTGTTGAGTACCACCACTGTACAGTACCACCACTGCTGAGTACCACCACTGTAGGGTACCACCACTGTAGAGTACCACCACTGTAGAGTACCACCACTGTAAGATACCACCACTGCTGAGTACCACCACTGTAGAGTACCAGCACTGTAGAGTACCACCACTGTTGAGTACCAGCACTGTAGAGTACCACCACTGTACAGTACCATTACCACAACTGTACAGTACCTTCACCACCATTGTACAGTACCATCACCACCACTGTACAGTACACCGCTGTACAGTACCATCACCACCACTGTACAGTACCATCACCACCACTGTACAGTACCATCACCACCACTGTACAGTACCACCACCACCATTGTACAGTACCATCACCACCACTGTACAGTACCATCACCACCACTGTACAGTACCATCACCATCACTGTACAGTACCATCACCACCACTGTACAGTACCACCACCACCACTGTACAGTACCATCACCACCACTGTACAGTACCATCACCATCACTGTACAGTACCATCACCACCACTGTACAGTACCATCACCATCACTGTACAGTACCACCACCACCACTGTACAGTACCATCATCACCACTGTACAGTACCATCACCATCACTGTACAGTACCATCACCACCACTGTACACTGTACAGTACCATCACCACCAATGTACAGTACCATCACCACCACTGTACAGTACCATCACCACCACTGTACAGTACCATCACCACCACTGTACAGTACCATCACCACCACTGTACAGTACCATCACCATCACTGTACAGTACCATCACCACCACTGTACAGTACCATCACCACCACTGTGCAGTACCATCACCATCACTGTACAGTACCATCACCACCACTGTACAGTACCACCACCACCATTGTACAGTACCACCACCACCACTGTACAGTACCATCACCACCATTGTACAGTACCATCACCACCACTGTACAGTACCATCACCACCATTGTACAGTACCACCACCACCACTGTACAGTACCATCACCACCATTGTACAGTACCACCACCACCACTGTACAGTACCACCACCACCATTGTACAGTACCACCACCACCACTGTACAGTACCATCACCACCATTGTACAGTACCACCACCACCACTGTACAGTACCATCACCACCACTGTACAGTACCATCACCACCACTGTACAGTACCATCACCACCACTGTACAGTACCATCATCACCACTGTACAGTACCATCACCACCACTGTACAGTACCATCACCACCACTGTACAGTACCATCACCATCACTGTACAGTACCATCACCACCACTGTACAGTACCATCACCACCACTGTACAGTACCATCACCACCACTGTACAGTACCATCACCTCCACTGTACAGTACCATCACCACCACTGTACAGTACCATCACCACCACTGTACAGTACCATCACCACCACTGTACAGTACCATCACCACCACTGTACAGTACCACCACCACCACTGTACAGTACCATCATCACCACTGTACAGTACCATCACCATCACTGTACAGTACCATCACCACCACTGTACAGTACCATCACCATCACTATACAGTACCATCATCACCACTGTACAGTACCATCACCACCACTGTACAGTACCATCACCACCACTGTACAGTACCATCACCACCACTGTACAGTACCATCACCACCACTGTACAGTACCATCACCACCACTGTACAGTACCATCATCACCACTGTACAGTACCATCATCACCACTGTACAGTACCATCACCACCACTGTACAGTACCATCACCACCACTGTACAGTACCATCACCACCACTGTACAGTACCATCACCACCACTGTACAGTACCATCATCACCACTGTACAGTACCATCACCACCACTGTACAGTACCATCACCACCACTGTACAGTACCATCACCACCACTGTACAGTACCATCATCACCACTGTACAGTACCATCATCACCACTGTACAGTACCATCACCATCACTGTACAGTACCATCACCACCACTGTACAGTACCATCACCACCACTGTACAGTACCATCACCACCACTGTACAGTACCATCACCACCACTGTACAGTACCATCACCACCACTGTACAGTACCATCACCACCACTGTACAGTACCATCACCACCACTGTACAGTACCATCACCACCACTGTACAGTACCATCACCACCACTGTACAGTACCATCACCACCACTGTACAGTACCATCACCACCACTGTACAGTACACCACTGTACAGTACCATCACCAACACTGTACAGTACCAACATCACCACTGTACAGTACCATCACCACCACTGTACAGTACAACAATGCACAGTACCATCACCACCACTGTACAGTACCATCATCACCACTGTACAGTACCATCACCACCACTGTACAGTACCATCACCACCACTGTACAGTACCATCACCACCACTGTACAGTACCATCATCACCACTGTACAGTACCATCACCACCACTGTACAGTACCATCACCACCACTGTACAGTACCATCACCACCACTGTACAGTACCATCACCACCACTGTACAGTACCATCACCACATCTTTACAGTACTATCACCACCAGTGTACTGTACCACCAACACCACTGTACAGTACCATCACCACCACTGTACAGTACCATCACCACCACTGTACAGTACCATCACTGTACAGTACCACTGTACAGTACCATCACCACCACTGTACAGTACCATCACCATCACTGTACAGTACCATCACCACCACTGTACAGTACCATCACCACCACTGTACAGTACCATCAGTACCATCACCACTGTACAGTACCATCACCACCACTGTACAGTACCATCACCACCACTGTACAGTACCATCACCACCACTGTACAGTACCATCACCACCACTGTACAGTACCATCACCACCACTGTACAGTACCAGCACCACCACTGTACGGTACCATGTACAGTACCATCATCACCACTGTACAGTACCATCACCACCACTGTACAGTACCATCACCACCACTGTACAGTACCATCACCACCACTGTACAGTACCATCACCACCACTGTACAGTACCATCACCACCACTGTACAGTACCATCACCACCACTGTACAGTACACCACTGTACAGTACCATCACCACCACTGTACAGTACACCACTGTACAGTACCATCACCACCACTGTACAGTACACCACTGTACAGTACCATCACCACCACTGTACAGTACACCACTGTACAGTACCATCACCACCACTGTACAGTACCATCACCACCACTGTACAGTACCATCACCACCACTGTACAGTACCATCACCACCACTGTACAGTACCATCACCACCACTGTACAGTACCATCACCACCACTGTACAGTACCATCACCACCACTGTACAGTACCATCACCACCACTGTACAGTACCATCACCACCACTGTACAGTACCATCATCACCACTGTACAGTACCATCACCACCACTGTACAGTACTACACTGTACAGTACCATCACCACCACTGTACAGTACCATCACCTCCACTGTACAGTACCATCACCACCACTGTACAGTACCATCACCACCACTGTACAGTACCATCACCACCACTGTACAGTACCATCACCACCACTGTACAGTACCATGTACAGTACCATCACACTGTACAGTACCATCACCTCCACTGTACAGTACCATCACCACCACTGTACAGTACCATCACCACCACTGCACAGTACCATCACCACCACTGTACAGTACCATCACCACCACTGTACAGCACCATCACCTCCACTGTACAGTACCATCACCACCACTGTACAGTACCATCACCACCACTGTACAGTACCATCACCACCACTGTACCATCACCACGACTGTACAGTACCATCACCACCACTGTACAGTACCATCACCACCACTGTACAGTACCATCACCACCACTGTACAGTACCATCACCATGTACAGTACCATCACCACTGTACAGTACCATCACACCACTGTACAGTACCATCACCACCACTGTACAGTACCATCACCTGTACACCAGTACCATCACCACCACTGTACAGTACCATCACCACCACTGTCCAGTACCATCACCACCACTGTACTACCATCACCACGACTGTACAGTACCATCACCACCACTGTACAGTACCATCACCACCACTGTACAGTACCATCACCACCACTGTACAGTACCATCATCACCACTGTACAGTACCATCAGTACCACACACTGTACAGTACCATCATCACCCCTGTACAGTACCATCACCACCACTGTACAGTACCATCAGTACCACCACTGTACAGTACCATCACCACCACTGTACACTGTACAGTACCATCAGTACACACCACTGTACAGTACCATCATCACCACTGTACAGTACCATCACCACCACTGTACAGTACCATCAACACCACTGTACAGTACCATCACCCACTGTACAGTACCATCACCACCACTTTACAGTACCATCAGCACCACTGTACAGTAACATCACCACCACTGTACAGTACCATCACCACCACTGTACAGTACGATTACCACCACTGTACAGTACCATCATCACCACTGTACACTGTACAGTACCATCACCACCACTGTACAGTACCATCATCACCACTGTACAGTACCATCATCACCACTGTACAGTACCATCACCACCACTGTACAGTACCATCACCACCACTGTACAGTACAATACCATCATCACCACTGTACAGTACCATCACCACCACTGTACAGTACCATCATCACCACTGTACAGTACCATCACCACCACTGTACAGTACCATCACCACCACTGTACAGTACCATCATCACCACTGTACAGTACCATCATCACCACTGTACAGTACCATCACCACCACTGTACAGTACCATCACCACCACTGTACAGTACCATCACCACCACTGTACAGTACCATCATCACCACTGTACAGTACCATCACCACTGTACACTGTACAGTACCATCACCACCACTGTACACTGTACAGTACCATCACCACCACTGTACAGTACCATCACCACCACTGTACAGTACCATCACCACCACTGTACAGTACCATCACCACCACTGTACAGTACCATCACCACCACTGTACAGTACCATACACCACTGGACAGTACCATCACCACCACTGTACAGTACCATCACCACCACTGTACAGTACCATCACCACCACTGTACAGTACCATCAGTACCATCACCACTGTACAGTACCAGCACTGTAGAGTACCACCACTGTACAGTACCATCACCACCACTGTACAGTACCATCACCACCACTGTACAGTACCATCACCACCACTGTACAGTACCATCACCACCACTGTACAGTACCATCACCACCACTGTACAGTACCATCATCACCACTGTACAGTACCATCACCACCACTGTACAGTACCATCACCACTGTACAGTACCATCATCACCACTGTACAGTACCATCACCACCACTGTACAGTACCATCATCACCACTGTACAGTACCATCACCACCACTGTACAGTACCATCATCACCACTGTACAGTACACCACTGTACAGTACCATCACCACCACTGTACAGTACCATCATCACCACTGTACAGTACCATCATCACCACTGTACAGTACCATCACCACCACTGTACAGTACCATCACCACCACTGTACAGTACCATCACCACCACTGTACAGTACCATCATCACCACTGTACAGTACCATCACCACCACTGTACAGTACCATCACCACCACTGTACAGTACCATCATCACCACTGTACAGTACCATCACCACCACTGTACAGTACCATCACCACCACTGTACAGTACCAGTACACACCACCACTGTACAGTACCATCATCACCACTGTACAGTACCATCATCACCACTGTACAGTACCATCATCACTGTACAGTACCATCATCACCACTGTACAGTACACCACTGTATAGTACCATCACCACCACTGTACAGTACCATCACAGTACCATCATCACTGTACAGTACCATGTACAGTACCACCACTGTACAGTACCATCACCACCACTGTACAGTACCATCATCACCACTGTACAGTACCATCACCACCACTGTACAGTACCATCACCACCACTGTACAGTACCATCACCACCACTGTACAGTACCATCACCACCACTGTACAGTACCATCACCTCAACTGTACACTGTACAGTACCATCACCAGCACTGTACAGTATCATCACCACCACTGTACAGTACCATCATCACCACTGTACAGTACCATGTACAGTACCATCACACTGTACAGTACCATCATCACCACTGTACAGTACACCACTGTACAGTACCATCACCACCACTGTACAGTACCATCACCACCACTGTACAGTACCATCACCACCACTGTACAGTACCATCACCACCACTGTACAGTACCATCATCACCACTGTACAGTACCATCACCACCACTGTACAGTACCATCATCACCACTGTACAGTACCATCATCACCACTGTACAGTACCATCACCACCACTGTACAGTACCATCACCCACTGTACAGTACTGTACAGTACCATCACCACCACTGTACAGTACCATCATCACACCACTGTACAGTACCATCATCACCACTGTACAGTACCATCATCACCACTGTACAGTACCATCATCACCACTGTACAGTACCATCATGTACAGTACACCACTGTATAGTACATCACACACTGTACACCATCACCACCACTGTACAGTACAGTACCATCATCACCACTACCATCACCACCACTGTACAGTACCATCACCACCACTGTACAGTACCATCACCACCACTGTACAGTACCATCACCACCACTGTACACCATCATGTACAGTACCATCACCACCACTGTACAGTACCATCACCACTGTACAGTACCATCAGTACCACCACTGTACAGTACCATCATCACCACTGTACAGTACCATCACCACCACTGTACAGTACCATCACCACCACTGTACAGTACCATCATCACCACTGTACAGTACCATCACCACCACTGTACAGTACCATCACCACCACTGTACAGTACCATCACCACCACTGTACAGTACCATCACCACCACTGTACAGTACCATCACCACCACTGTACAGTACCATCACCACCACTGTACAGTACCATCACCACCACTGTACAGTACCATCACCACCACTGTACAGTACCATCACCACCACTGTACAGTACCATCACCACCACTGTACAGTACCATCATCACCACTGTACAGTACCATCACCACCACTGTACAGTACCATCACCACCACTGTACAGTACCATCATCACCACTGTACAGTACCATCACACCACTGTACAGTACCATCATCACCACTGTACAGTACACCACTGTACAGTACCATCACCACCACTGTACAGTACCATCATCACCACTGTACAGTACCATCATCACCACTGTACAGTACCATCACCACCACTGTACAGTACACCACTGTACAGTACCATCACCACCACTGTACAGTACCATCACCACCACTGTACAGTACCATCACCACCACTGTACAGTACCATCATCACCACTGTACAGTACCATCATCACCACTGTACCATCACCATCACTGTACAGTACCATCACCACCACTGTACAGTACACCACTGTACAGTACCATCACCACCACTGTACAGTACCATCACCACCACTGTACAGTACCATCATCACCACTGTACAGTACCATCACCACCACTGTACAGTACCATCACCACCACTGTACAGTACCATCACCACCACTGTACAGTACCATCACCACCACTGTACAGTACCATCATCACCACTGTACAGTACCATCACCACCACTGTACAGTACCATCACCACCACTGTACAGTACCATCATCACCACTGTACAGTACCATCATCACCACTGTACAGTACCATCATCACCACTGTACAGTACCATCATCACCACTGTACAGTACCATCATGTACAGTACCATCACTGTACAGTACCATCACCACCACTGTACAGTACCATCATCACCACTGTACAGTACCACTGTACAGTACCATCATCACCACTGTACAGTACCATCACCACCACTGTACAGTACCATCACACCACTGTACAGTACCATCATCACCACTGTACAGTACCATCACCACCACTGTACAGTACCATCACCACCACTGTACAGTACCATCACCACCACTGTACAGTACCATCACCACCACTGTACAGTACCATCACCACCACTGTACAGTACCATCACCACCACTGCACAGTACCATCACCACCACTGTACAGTACCATCATCA
This sequence comes from Cherax quadricarinatus, assembly GCF_038502225.1. Classification (NCBI taxonomy): domain Eukaryota; kingdom Metazoa; phylum Arthropoda; class Malacostraca; order Decapoda; family Parastacidae; genus Cherax; species Cherax quadricarinatus. The sequence continues at coordinate 286,983 of NC_091302.1, read as the reverse complement.
CCACTGTACAGTACCATCACCACCACTGTACAGTACTACACTGTACAGTACCATCACCACCACTGTACAGTACCATCAGTACCATCACCACTGTACAGTACCATCACCACACCAGTACTGTACAGTACCATCACCACCACTGTACAGTACCATCATCACCACTGTACAGTACCATCACCACCACTGTACAGTACCATCATCACACCAGTACCATCACCACCACTGTACAGTACCATCACCACCACTGTACAGTACCATCACCACCACTGTACAGTACCATCAACACCACTGTACAGTACCAACAACACCACTGTACAGTACCATCAGTACCATCACCACCACTGTACAGTACCATCATCACCACTGTACAGTACCAACACCACCACTGTACAGTACCAACACCACCACTGTACAGTACATCACCACCACTGTACAGTACCATCACAACCACTGTACAGTACCATCACCACCTGTACAGTGTACAGTACCATCACCCGATCTGTACAGTACCATCACCACCACTGTACAGTACCATCATCACCACTGTACAGTACCATCACCACCACTGTACAGTACCATCACCACCACTGTACAGTACCATCATCACCACTGTACAGTACCATCACCACCACTGTACAGTACCATCACCACCACTGTACAGTACCATCATCACCACTGTACAGTACCATCACCACCACTGTACAGTACCATCATCACCACTGTACAGTACCATCACCACCACTGTACAGTACCATCACCACCACTGTACAGTACATCACACCACTGTACAGTACCATCACCACCACTGTACAGTACCATCATCCCACTGTACAGTACTGTACAGTACGATCACCACCACTGTACAGTACCATCACCACCACTGTACAGTACCATCACCACCACTGTACAGTACCATCACCACCACTGTACAGTACCATCACCACTGTACAGTACCATGTACAGTACCATCACCACCACTGTACAGTACCATCACCACCACTGTACAGTACCATCACCACCACTGTACAGTACCATCACCACCACTGTACAGTACCATCATCACCACTGTACAGTACCATCACCACTGTACACTGTACAGTACCACTGTACAGTACCATCACCACCACTGTACCACCATCATGTACAGTACCATCATCACCACTGTACAGTACCATCACCACCAGTACCATGTACAGTACCATCATCACCACTGTACAGTACCATGTACAGTACCATCACCACCACTGTACAGTACCATCATCACCACTGTACAGTACCATCATCACCACTGTACAGTACCATCATCACCACTGTACAGTACCATCACCACCACTGTACAGTACCATCATCACCACTGTACAGTACCATCATCACCACTGTACAGTACCATCACCACCACTGTACAGTACCATCATCACCACTGTACAGTACCATCACCACCACTGTACAGTACCATCACCACCACTGTACAGTACCATCACCACCACTGTACAGTACCATCACCACCACTGTACAGTACCATCACCACCACTGTACAGTACCATCACCACCACTGTACAGTACCATCACCACCACTGTACAGTACCATCACCACCACTGTACAGTACCATCACCACCACTGTACAGTACCATCAGCACCACCACTGTACAGTACCATCACCACCACTGTACAGTACCATCACCACCACTGTACAGTACCATCACCACCACTGTACAGTACCATCACCACCACTGTACAGTACCATCACCACCACTGTACAGTACCATCACCACCACTGTACAGTACACCACTGTACAGTACCATCACCACCACTGTACAGTACCATCACCACCACTGTACAGTACCATCACCACCACTGTACAGTACCATCACCACCACTGTACAGTACCATCACCACCACTGTACAGTACCATCACCATCACACCAGTACCATCATCACCACTGTACAGTACCATCATCACCACTGTACAGTACCATCATCACCACTGTACAGTACCATCATCACCACTGTACAGTACCATCATCACCACTGTACAGTACCATCAGTACCACCACTGTACAGTACCATCAGTACCACCACTGTACAGTACCATCAGTACCACCACTGTACAGTACCATCATCACCACTGTACAGTACCATCAACACCACTGTACAGTACCACTGTACAGTACCATCACCACCACTGTACAGTACCATGTACAGTACCATCACACTGTACAGTACCATCACCACCACTGTACAGTACCATCACCACCACTGTACAGTACCATCACCACCACTGTACAGTACCATCATCACCACTGTACAGTACCATCACCACCACTGTACAGTACCATCATCACCACTGTACAGTACCATCACCACCACTGTACAGTACCATCACCACCACTGTACAGTACCATCACACCACATGTACAGTACCATCACCACCACTGTACAGTACCATCATCACCACTGTACAGTACCATCACCACCACTGTACAGTACCATCATCACCACTGTACAGTACCATCACCACCACTGTACAGTACCATCATCACCACTGTACAGTACCATCACCACCACTGTACAGTACCATCATCACCACTGTACAGTACCATCATCACCACTGTACAGTACCATCACCACCACTGTACAGTACCATCACCACCACTGTACAGTACCATCATCACCACTGTACAGTACCATCACCACCAGTACCATGTACAGTACCATCACCACCACTGTACAGTACCATCACCACCACTGTACAGTACCATCACCACCACTGTACAGTACCATCACCACAACTGTACAGTACCATCACCACCACTGTACAGTACCATCACCACCACTGTACAGTACCATCACCACCACTGTACAGTATACCACTGTACAGTACCATCACCACCACTTTACAGTACCATCACCAGCACTGTACAGTATACCACTGTACAGTACCATCACCACCACTGTACAGTACCATCATCACAACTCTACAGTACCATCACCACCACTGTACAGTACCACTGTACAGTACCATCACACCACTGTACAGTACCATCACCAGCACTGTACAGTATACCACTGTACAGTACCATCACCACCACTGTACAGTACCATCATCACAACTCTACAGTACCATCACCACCACTGTACAGTACCATCATCTCCACTGTACAGTACCATCATCACCACTGTACAGTACCATCATCACCACTGTACAGTACCATCACCACCACTGTACAGTACCATCATCACCACTGTACAGTACCATCACCACCACTGTACAGTACCATCACCACCACTGTACAGTACCATCACCACCACTGTACAGTACCATCACCACCACTGTACAGTACCATAACCACCACTGTACAGTACCATCACCACCACTGTACCATCATCACCACTGTACAGTACCATCACCACCACTGTACAGTACACCACTGTACAGTACCATCACCACCACTGTACAGTACCATCACCACCACTGTACAGTACACCACTGTACAGTACCATCACCACCACTGTACAGTACCATCACCACCACTGTACAGTACCATCACCACCACTGTACAGTACCATCACCACCACTGTACAGTACCATCATCACCACTGTACAGTACCATCACCACCACTGTACAGTACCATCACCACCACTGTACAGTACCATCACCACCACTGTACAGTACCATCACCACCACTGTACAGTACCATCACCACCACTGTACAGTACCATCACCACCACTGTACAGTACCATCACCACCACTGTACAGTACCATCACCACCACTGTACAGTACCATCATCACCACTGTACAGTACCATCACCACCACTGTACAGTACCATCATCACCACTGTACAGTACCATCACCACCACTGTACAGTACCATCACCACCACTGTACAGTACCATCACCACCACTGTACAGTACCATCACCACCACTGTACAGTACCATCACCACCACTGTACAGTACCATCACCACCACTGTACAGTACCATCATCACTGTACAGTACCATCACCACCACTGTACAGTACCATCACCACCACTGTACAGTACCATCACCACCACTGTACAGTACCATCACCACCACTGTACAGTACCATCACCACCACTGTACAGTACCATCACCACCACTGTACAGTACCATCACCACCACTGTACAGTACCATCACCACCACTGTACAGTACCATCACCACCACTGTACAGTACCATCACCACCACTGTACAGTACCATCACCACCACTGTACAGTACCATCACCACCACTGTACAGTACCATCACCACCACTGTACAGTACACCACTGTACAGTACCATCACCACCACTGTACAGTACCATCACCACCACTGTACAGTACCATCACCACCACTGTACAGTACCATCACCACCACTGTACAGTACCATCATCACCACTGTACAGTACCATCACCACCACTGTACAGTACCATCACCACCACTGTACAGTACCATCACCACTGTACACTGTACTGTACCATCACCACCACTGTACAGTATCACCACTGTACAGTACCATCACCACCACTGTACAGTACCATCACCACCACTGTACAGTACCATCACCACCACTGTACAGTACCATCACCACCACTGTACAGTACCATCACCACCACTGTACAGTACCATCACCACCACTGTACAGTACCATCACCACCACTGTACAGTACCATCACCACCACTGTACAGTACCATCACCACCACTACCATCATCACCACTGTACAGTACCATCACCACCACTGTACAGTACACCACTGTACAGTACCATCACCACCACTGTACTGTACAGTACCATCACCACCACTGTACAGTACCACTCAGTACCATCACCAGCACTGTACAGTACCATCATCACCACTGTACAGTACCATCACCACCACTGTACAGTACCATCACCACCACTGTACAGTACCATCATCACCACTGTACAGTACCATCACCACCACTGTACAGTACCATCACCACCACTGTACAGTACCATCACCACCACTGTACAGTACCATCACCACCACTGTACAGTACCATCACCACCACTGTACAGTACCATCACCACCACTGTACAGTACCATCACCTCCACTGTACAGTACCATCACCACCACTGTACAGTACCATCACCACCACTGTACAGTACCATCACCACCACTGTACAGTACCATCACCACCACTGTACAGTACCATCACCACCACTGTACAGTACCATCACCACCACTGTACAGTACCATCACCACCACTGTACAGTACCATCACCACCACTGTACAGTACCATCACCACCACTGTACAGTACCATCATCACCACTGTACACTGTACAGTACCATCACCACCACTGTACAGTACCATGTACAGTACCATCACCACCACTGTACAGTACACACTGTACAGTACCATCACCACCACTGTACAGTACCATCATCACCACTGTACAGTACCATCACCACCACAGTACAGTACCATCACCCACTGTACAGTACCATCATCACCACTGTACAGTACCATCACCACCACTGTACAGTACCATCACCACCACTGTACAGTACTGTACAGTACCATCATCACCACTGTACAGTACCATCACCACCACTGTACAGTACCATCACCACCACTGTACAGTACCATCACCCACCACTCACCTCCACTGTACAGTACCATCACCACCACTGTACAGTACCATCAACACCACTGTACAGTACCATCATCACCACTTTACAGTACCATCATCATCACCACTGTACAGTACCATCACCACCACTGTACAGTACCATCACCACCCCTGTACAGTACCATCACCACCACTGTACAGTACCAGCACCTCCACTGGACAGTACCATCACCACCACTGTACAGTACCATGTACAGTACCATCACACTGTACAGTACACCACTGTACAGTACCATCACCACCACTGTACAGTACCATCATCACCACTGTACAGTACCATCACCACCACTGTACAGTACCATCACCACCACTGTACAGTACCATCACCACCACTGTACAGTACCATCACCACATCTTTACAGTACTATCACCTCCACTGTACAGTACCATCACCACCACTGTACAGTACCATCACCACCACTGTACAGTACCATCATCACCACTGTACAGTACCATCACCACCACTGTACAGTACCATCACCACCACTGTACAGTACCATCACCACCACTGTACAGTACCATCACCACCACTGTACAGTACCATCACCATCACCACTGTACAGTACCATCACCACCACTGTACAGTACCATCACCACCACTGTACAGTACCATCACCACCACTGTACAGTACCATCACCCACTGTACATTACCATCACCACCACTGTACAGTACCATCACCACCACTGTACAGTACCATAACCACCACTGTACAGTACCATCACCACCACTGTACAGTACCATCACCACCACTGTACAGTACCATCACCACCACTGTACAGTACCATCACCACCACTGTACAGTACCATCACCACCACTGTACAGTACCATCACCACCACTGTACAGTACCATCACCACCACTGTACAGTACCATCACCACCACTGTACAGTACCATCACCACCACTGTACAGTACCATCACCACCACTGTACAGTACCATCACCACCACTGTACAGTACCATCACCACCACTGTACAGTACCATCACCACCACTGTACAGTACACCACTGTACAGTACCATCACCACCACTGTACAGTACCATCACCACCACTGTACAGTACCATCACCACCACTGTACAGTACCATCATCACCACTGTACAGTACCATCACCACCACTGTACAGTACACCACTGTACAGTACCATCATCACCACTGTACAGTACCATCATCACCACTGTACAGTACCATCACCACCACTGTACAGTACCATCACCACCACTGTACAGTACCATCACCACCACTGTACAGTACCATCACCACCACTGTACAGTACCATCACCACCACCACTGTACAGTACCATCCCCCCCACTGTACAGTACCATCACCACCACTGTACAGTACCATCACCACCACTGTACAGTACCATCACCACCACTGTACAGTACCATCACCACCACTGTACAGTACCATCACCACCACTGTACAGTACCATCACCACCACTGTACAGTACCATCACCACCACTGTACAGTACCACTCAGTACCATCACACTGTACAGTACCATCACCACCACTGTACAGTACCATCACCACCACTGTACAGTACCATCACCATCACTGTACAGTACCATCATCACCACTGTACAGTACCATCACCACCACTGTACAGTACCACCACCACCACCATCACCACCACTGTACAGTACCATCACCACCACTGTACAGTACCATCACCAACACTGTACAGTACCATCACCCACTGTACAGTACTGTACAGTACCATCACCCACCACTGTACAGTACCATCACCACCACTGTACAGTACTACACTGTACAGTACCATCACCACCACTGTACAGTACCATCACCACCACTGTACAGTACCATCACCACCACTGTACAGTACCATCACCACCACTGTACAGTACCATCACCACTGTACAGTACCATGTACAGTACCATCACCACCACTGTACAGTACCATCACCATGTACAGTACCATCACCACCACTGTACAGTACCACAGTCACACACCACTGTACATTACCATCACCACCACTGTACAGTACCATCACCACCACTGTACAGTACCATCACCACCACTGTACAGTACCATCACCACCACTGTACAGTACCATCACCACCACTGTACAGTACCATCACCACCACTGTACAGTACCATCACCACCACTGTACAGTACCATCACCACCACTGTACAGTACCATCACCACCACTGTACAGTACCATCACCACCACTGTACAGTACCATCACCACCACTGTACAGTACCATCACCACCACTGTACAGTACCATCACCACCACTGTACAGTACCATCACCACCACTGTACAGTACCATCACCACCACTGTACAGTACCATCTACACCACTGTACAGTACCATCACCACCACTGTACAGTACCATCACCACCACTGTACAGTACCATCACCACCACTGTACAGTACCATCACCACCACTGTACAGTACCATCACCACCACTGTACAGTACCATCACCACCACTGTACAGTACCATCACCACCACTGTACAGTACCATCATCACCACTGTACAGTACCATCACCACCACTGTACAGTACCATCACCACCACTGTACAGTACCATCACCACCACTGTACAGTACCATCACCACCACTGTACAGTACCATCACCACCACTGTACAGTACCATCACCACCACTGTACAGTACCATCACCACCACTGTACAGTACCATCACCACCACTGTACAGTACCATCACCACCACTGTACAGTACCATCACCACCACTGTACAGTACCATCATCACCACTGTACAGTACCATCACCACCACTGTACAGTACCATCACCACCACTGTACAGTACCATCACCACCACTGTACAGTACCATCACCACCACTGTACAGTACCATCACCACCACTGTACAGTACCATCACCACCACTGTACAGTACCATCACCACCACTGTACAGTACCATCACCACCACTGTACAGTACCATCACCACCACTGTACAGTACCATCACCACCACTGTACAGTACCATCACCACCACTGTACAGTACCATCACCACCACTGGACAGTCCCCTCACCACAACTGAACACTGTACAGTACCATCATCACCACTGTACAGTACCATCACCACCACTGTACAGTACCATCACCACCACTGTACAGTACCATCACCACCACTGTACAGTACCATCACCACCACTGTACAGTACCATCACCACCACTGTACAGTACCATCAACACCACTGTACAGTACCATCACCACCACTGTACAGTACCATCACCACCACTGTACACACACTGTACAGTACCATCACCACCACTGTACAGTACCATCACCACCACTGTACAGGACCATCTCCCGCACTGTACAGTACCATCACCACCACTGTACAGTACCATCACCACCACTGTACAGTACCATCACCACCACTGTACAGTACCATCACCACCACTGTACAGTACCATCACCACCACTGTACAGTACCATGTACAGTACCACACACTGTACAGTACCATCACCACCACTGTACAGTACCATCACCACCACTGTACAGTACCATCACCATCCACTGTACAGTACCATCACCACCACTGTACAGTACCATCACCACTGTACAGTACTGTACAGTACCATCACCACCACTGTACAGTACCATCACCACCACTGTACAGTACCATCACCACCACCAGTACCATCACCACCACTGTACAGTACCATCACCACCACTGTACAGTACCATCACCACCACTGTACAGTACCATCACTGTACACCACTGTACATTACCATCACCACCACTGTACAGTACCATGACCACCACTGTACAGTACCATAACCACCACTGTACAGTACCATCACCACCACTGTATAGTACCATCACCACCACTGTACAGTACCATCACCACCACTGTACAGTACCATCACCACCACTGTACAGTACCATCACCACCACTGTACAGTACCATCACCACCACTGTACAGTACCATCACCACCACTGTACAGTACCATCACACCCACTGTACCGTACCATCACCACCACTGTACAGTACCATCAGTACCACCACCAGTACCATCACACCACTGTACAGTACCACCACCACCACTGTACAGTACCATCATCACCACTGTACAGTACCATCACCACCACTGTACAGTACCATCACCACCACTGTACAGTACCATCACCACCACTGTACAGTACCATCACCACCACTGTACAGTACCATCACCACCACTGTACAGTACCATCACCACAGTACATCACCACCACTGTACAGTACCATCACCACCACTGTACAGTACCATCACAGTACACCACTGTACAGTACCATCACCACCACTGTACAGTACCATCACCACCACTGTACAGTACCATCACCACCAGTACTCACCACCACTGTACAGTACCATCAACACCACTGTACAGTACCATCACCTCCACTGTACAGTACCATCACCACCACTGTACAGTACCATCACCACCACTGTACAGTACCATTACCACCACTGTACAGTACCATCACCACCACTGTACAGTACCATCACCACCACTGTACAGTACCATCACCACCACTGTACAGTACCATCACCACCACTGTACAGTACCATCACCACCACTGTACAGTACACCACTGTACAGTACCATCACCACCACTGTACAGTACCATCACCACCACTGTACAGTACCATCACCACCACTGTACAGTACCATCATCACCACTGTACAGTACCATCACCACCACTGTACAGTACCATCATCACCACTGTACAGTACCATCATCACCACTGTACAGTACCATCAGTACCATCACCACCACTGTACAGTACCATCACCACCACTGTACATGTACAGTACCATCACCACTGTACAGTACCATCACCACCACTGTACAGTACACCACTGTACAGTACCATCACCACCACTGTACAGTACCATCATCACCACTGTACAGTACCATCACCTCCACTGTACAGTACCATCATCACCACTGTACAGTACCATCACCTCCACTGTACAGTACCATCATCACCACTGTACAGTACCACCACTGTACAGTACCATCACCACCACTGTACAGTACCATCACACTGTACAGTACCATCATGTACAGTACCATCATCACCACTGTACACTGTACAGTACCATCACCACCCCTGTACAGTACCATCACCACCACTGTACAGTACCATCACCTCCACTGTACAGTACCATCACCACCACTGTACAGTACCATCACCACCACTGTACAGTACCATCACCACCACTGTACAGTACCATCACCACCACTGTACAGTACCATCACCACCACTGTACTGTACAGTACCATCACCACCACTGTACAGTACCATCACCACTGTACAGTACCATCACCACCACTGTACAGTACCATCACCACCACTGTACAGTACCATCACCACCACTGTACAGTACCATCACCACCACTGTACAGTACCATCACCACCACTGTACAGTACCATCACCACCACTGTACAGTACCATCACCACCACTGTACAGTACCATCACCACCACTGTACAGTACCATCACCACCACTGTACAGTACCATCACCACCACTGTACAGTACCATCACCACCAGTACTGTACAGTACCATCACCACCACTGTACAGTACCATCACCACCACTGTACAGTACCATCACCCACCACTGTACAGTACCATCACCACCACTGTACAGTACCATCAGTACCATCCACTGTACAGTACCATCACCACCACTGTACAGTACCATCACCACCACTGTACAGTACCATCACCACCACTGTACAGTACCATCACCACCACTGTACAGTACCATCACCACCACTGTACAGTACCATCACCACCACTGTACAGTACCATCACCACCACTGTACAGTACCATCACCACCACTGTACAGTACCATCACCACTGTACACTGTACAGTACCATCACCACCACTGTACAGTACCATCACCACCACTGTACAGTACCATCAGTACCATCACACCACTGTACAGTACCATCACCACCACTGTACAGTACCATCACCACCACTGTACAGTACCATCACCACTGTACAGTACCATCACCAACACTGTACAGTACAATCACCACCACTGTACAGTACCATCACCACCACTGTACAGTACCATCACCACTGTACAGTACCATCACCACCACTGTACAGTACCATCACCCACTGTACACTGTACAGTACCATCACCCACTGTACACTGTACAGTACCATCACCACCACTGTACAGTACCATCACCACCACTGTACAGTACCATCACCACCACTGTACAGTACCATCACCACCACTGTACAGTACCATGTACACCATCATCACTGTACAGTACCATCACCACCACTGTACAGTACCATCACCACCACTGTACAGTACCATCACCACCACTGTACAGTACCATCACCACCACTGTACAGTACCATCATCACACTGTACACTGTACAGTACCATCACCACCACTGTACAGTACCATCACCACCACTGTACAGTACCACTGTACACTCACCACCACTGTACAGTACCATCACCACCACTGTACAGTACCATCACCACCACTGTACAGTACCATCACCACCACTGTACAGTACCATCACCACTGTACACCATCACACTGTACAGTACCATCACCCACTGTACAGTACCATCACCACCACTGTATAGTACCATCACCACCACTGTACAGTACCATCATCACCACTGTACAGTACCATCACCACCACTGTGCAGTACCATCACCACCACTGTACAGTACCATCACCACCACTGTACCATCACCACCACTGTACAGTACCATCACCACCACTGTACAGTACCATCACCACCACTGTACAGTACCATCACCACCACTGTACAGTACCATCACCACCACTGTGCAGTACCATCACCACCACTGTACAGTACCATCACCACCACTGTACAGTACCATCACCACCACTGTACAGTACCATCACCACCACTGTACAGTACCATCATCACCACGGTACAGTACCATCACCACCACTGTACAGTACCATCACCACCACTGTACAGTACCATCACCACCACTGTACAGTACCATCACCCACTGTACACTGTACAGTACCATCACCACCACTGTACAGTACCATCCCACCACTGTACAGTACCATCACCACCACTGTACAGTACCATCAACACCACTGTACAGTACCATCACCACCACTGTACAGTACCATCAAAACCACTGTACAGTACCATCACCACCACTGTACAGTACCATCACCACCACAGTGTACAGTACCATCACCACCATTATACAGTACCATCACCACCACTGTACAGTACCATCACCACCACTGTACAGTACCATCACCACCACTGTACAGTACCATCACCACCACTGTACAGTACCATCACCACCACTGTACAGTACCATCACCACCACTGTACAGTACCATCACCACCACTGTACAGTACCATCACCACCACTGTACAGTACCATCACCACCACTGTACAGTACCATCACCACCACTGTACAGTACCATCACCACCACTGTACAGTACCATCACCACCACTGTACAGTACCATCACCACCACTGTACAGTACCATCACCACCACTGTACAGTACCATCACCACCACTGTACAGTACCATCACCACCACTGTACAGTACCATCACCACCACTGTACAGTACCATCACCACCACTGTACAGTACCATCACCACCACTGTACAGTACCATCACCACCACTGTACTGTACCATCACCACCACTGTACAGTACCATCACCACCACTGTACAGTACCATCACCACATCTGTACAGTACCATCACCACCACTGTACAGTACCATCACCACCACTGTACAGTACGATCACCACCACTGTACAGTACCATCATGTACAGTACCACACCACCACTGTACAGTACCATCACCACCACTGTACAGTACCATCACCACCACTGTACAGTACCATCACCACCACTGTACAGTACCATCACCACCACTGTACAGTACCATCACCACCACTGTACAGTACCATCACCACCACTGTACAGTACCATCACCACCACTGTACAGTACCATCACCACCACTGTACAGTACCATCATCACCACTGTACAGTACCATCACCACCACTGTACAGTACCATCACCACCACTGTACAGTACACCACTGTACAGTACCATCACCACCACTGTACAGTACCATCACCACCACTGTACAGTACCATCACCACCACTGTACAGTACCATCACCACCACTGTACAGTACCATCACCACCACTGTACAGTACCATCATCACCACTGTACAGTACCATCACCACCACTGTACAGTACTACACTGTACAGTACCATCACCACCACTGTACAGTACCATCACCACCACTGTACAGTACCATCACCACCACTGTACAGTACCATCATCACCACTGTACAGTACCATCACCACTGTACAGTACCATCACCACCACTGTACAGTACCATCACCACCACTGTACAGTACCATCACCACAGTACAGTACCAACACCACCACTGTACAGTACCATCACCACCACTGTACAGTACCATCACCACCACTGTACAGTACCATCACCACCACTGTACAGTACCATCACCACCACTGTACAGTACCATCACCACCACTGTACAGTACCATCACCACCACTGTACAGTACGATCACCACCACTGTACAGTACCATCACCACCACTGTACAGTACCATCACCACCACTGTACAGTACCATCACACCACTGTACAGTGCCATCACCACTGTACAGTACCATCACACCACTGTACACCATGTACAGTACCATCACCACACTGTACAGTACCATCACCACCACTGTACAGTACACCACTGTACAGTACCATCACCACCACTGTACAGTACCATCACCACCACTGTACAGTACCATCACCACCACTGTACAGTACCATCACCACCACTGTACAGTACCATCATCACCACTGTACAGTACCATCACCACCACTGTACAGTACCATCACCACCACTGTACAGTACCATCACCACCACTGTACAGTACCATCACCACCACTGTACAGTACACCACTGTACAGTACCATCACCACCACTGTACAGTACCATCACCACCACTGTACAGTACCATCACCATCACTGTACAGTACCATCACCACCACTGTACAGTACCATCACCTCCACTGTACAGTACCATCACCACCACTGTACAGTACCATCACCACCACTGTACAGTACCATCACCACCACTGTACACTCACCACCACTGTACAGTACCATCACCACCACTGTACAGTACCATCACCACCACTGTACAGTACCATCACCACCACTGTACAGTACCATCACCACCACTGTACAGTACCATCACCACCACTGTACAGTACCATCACCACCACTGTACAGTACCATCACCTCCACTGTACAGTACCATCACCACCACTGTACAGTACCATCATGTACACCACTGTACAGTACCATCACCACCACTGTACAGTACCATCACCACCACTGTACAGTACCATCACCACCACTGTACAGTACCATCACCACCACTGTACAGTACCATCACCATCACTGTACAGTACCATCACCACCACTGTACAGTACCATCATCACCACTGTACAGTACCATCACCACCACTGTACAGTACCATCACCACCACTGTACAGTACCATCACCACCACTGTACAGTACCATCACCACCACTGTACAGTACCATCACCACCACTGTACAGTACCATCACCACCACTGTACAGTACCATCACCACCACTGTACAGTACCATCATCACCACTGTACAGTACCATCACCACCACTGTACAGTACCATCATCACCACTGTACAGTACCATCACCACCACTGTACAGTACACCACTGTACAGTACCATCACCACCACTGTACAGTACCATCACCACCACTGTACAGTACCATCACCACCACTGTACAGTACCATCACCACCACTGTACAGTACCATCACCCACCACTGTACAGTACCATCATCACCACTGTACAGTACCATCACCACCACTGTACAGTACCATCACCTCCACTGTACAGTACCATCACCACCACTGTACAGTACCATCACCACCACTGTACAGTACCATCATCACCACTGTACAGTACATCCGCTGTACAGTACCATCACCACACACTGTACACTGTACAGTACCATCACCACCACTGTACAGTACCACAGTACCATCACCACCACTGTACAGTACCATCAGTACCACCACTGTACAGTACCATCACCACCACTGTACAGTACCATCATCACCACTGTACAGTACCATCATCACCACTGTACAGTACCACACACCACTGTACAGTACACCACTGTACAGTACTATCACCACCACTGTACAGTACCATCACCACCACTGTACAGTACCATCACCACCACTGTACAGTACCATCACCACCACTGTACAGTACCATCACCACCACTGTACAGTACCATCACCACCACTGTACAGTACCATCACCACCACTGTACAGTACCATCACCACCACTGTACAGTACCATCACCACCACTGTACAGTACCATCACCACCACTGTACAGTACCATCACCACCACTGTACAGTACCATCACCACCACTGTACAGTACCATCACCACCACTGTACAGTACCATCACCACCACTGTACAGTACCATCACCACCACTGTACAGTTCCATCACCACCACTGTACAGTACCATCACCACCACTGTACAGTGATGATGAGGATGATGATGGTGTGTGTCCTCACGAATTTGTACTCACCTACTTGTACATGCGTATTTGTGGTTGCAAGGGTGAAATCACAGCTCCTGGCCCCACCTCTTAACTGGTCGCTTCTAGGTCCACTCTCTCTCTACTCCATGAGTTTTGTCGTACCTCTTCTTAAGGCTGTGTGTATATTCTGCCTCCACTACATCCCTCTTCAGATAGTTCTACTTCCTGAGAACTCTGTGACTGAAGAAATACTTCCTAACATCTCTGTGACTCATCTGGGCCCTCAACTTCCATTTGTGTCCCTTTGTTGTTGTGTCC